>NC_133328.1:269744039-269942550 GCF_042186555.1 Aquarana catesbeiana | reverse complement strand
TAATTGAGGGGAGTGGTTAATTGGTCACAGGTGCTTGAGGCCTATATAACCTTGTGTAGAACTCATTGTGAGCCTGCTCATCTTTGAGCTTGCTGGAACTCTGTCCAAGTGGAACTGGTCTAAGTGGTGAGTTAAAAATAAGAGTTAGTGGAACTGGTCTAAGTGGTGAATTAATAACCAGAGTTATTGGAACTGGTCTAAGTGGTGAGTTAAAAACCAGAGTTTAAAACCAGAGGTTATAACAGGAGTCATAGTACCTGTGTAGTGTGAGTACCTGAGTGTTGTCTAAGTAGTGTGTGTGCATCGTTAGTACTTGTGTATTGTGTACTTATGCATTGCGAGTGCACGTAGTTCTGCAAGTGGTCTGTGAGTGCACGTAGTTCTGCGAGTGGTCTGCGAGTGCACGTAGTTCTGCGAGTGCACCTAGTTCTGCGAATGGTCTGTGAGTGCACGTAGGTTTGCAAGTGCACGTAGTTTTGCAAGTAGTCTGCGAGTGCACATAGGTCTGCGAGTGCATGTAGGTCTGCGAGTGCACGTAGTTCTGCGAGTGCACGTAGTTCTGCGAGTTGTCTGTGAGTGCACGTAGGTTTGCAAGTGCACGTAGTTTTGCAAGTAGTCTGCGAGTGCACATAGGTCTGCGAGTGCATGTAGGTCTGCGAGTGCACGTAGTTCTGCGAGTGCACGTAGTTCTGCGAGTTATCTGCGAGTGCATGTAGCTTTGCGAGTGCATTTAGTTCTGTGAGTGGTCTGTGAGTGCACGTAGTTCTGTGAGTGCAAGTGGTCTGCGAGTGCATGTAGGTCTGCGAGTGCATGTAGTTCTGTGAGTGGTATGCGAGTGCACGTAGTTCTGCGAGTGCACATAGTTCTGTGAGTGGTCTGTGAGTGCACATAGTTCTATAAGTGCACGTAGTTCTGTGAGTGGTCTGCGAGTGCATGTAGTTCTGCGAGTGGTCTGTGAGTGAACGCAGTTCTGCGAGTGCACGTAGTTCTGCGAGTGGTCTGCAAGTGCACGTAGTTCTGCGAGTGCACATAGTTCTGTGAGTGCACATAGTTCTGCGAGTGGTCTGCGAGCACACGTAGTTCTACGAGTGTTCTGCGAGTGCACCTAGTTCTGTGAATGGTCTGCAAGTGCATGTAGGTCTGCAAGTGTTCTGCAAGTGCACGTAGTTCTGCAAGTGGTCTGTGAGTGCACGTAGTTCTGCAAGTGCACGTAGTTCTGTGAGTGGTCTGCGAGTGCATGTAGTTTCGCGAGTGCATGTAGTTCTGTGAGTGCACGTAGTTCTGCGAGTGGTCTGCGAGTGCAGGTAGTTCTGCGAGTGCACATAGTTCTGTGAGTGCACATAGTTCTGCGAGTGGTCTGTGAGCGCACGTAGTTCTACGAGTGGTCTGCGAATGCACATAGTTCTGCGAGTGGTCTGTGAGTGCACATAGGTCGTGGAGTGCACGTAGTTCTGCGAGTGGTCTGCTAGTGCACGTAGTTCTGCGAGTGGTCTGTGAGTGCACATAGGTCGTTAAGTGCATGTAGTTCTGTGAGTGGTCTGCCAGTGCACGTAGTTCTGCGAGTGCATGTAGTTCTGCGAGTGGTCTGCGAGTGCATGTAATTCTGTGAGTGGTCTGCAAGTGCACGTAGTTCTGCAAGTGTTCTGCAAGTGCACGTAGTTCTGCAAGTGGTCTGTGAGTGCACGTAGTTCTGCAAGTGCACGTAGTTCTGTGAGTGGTCTGCGAGTGCATGTAGTTTCGCGAGTGCATGTAGTTCTGTGAGTGGTCTGTGAGTGCACGTAGTTCTGCGAGTGGTCTGCGAGTGCAGGTAGTTCTGCGAGTGCACATAGTTCTGTGAGTGCACATAGTTCTGCGAGTGGTCTGTGAGCGCACGTAGTTCTACAAGTGTTCTGCGAGTGCACATAGTTCTGAGAATGGTCTGCGAGTGCATGTAGGTCTGCGAGTACATGTAGTTCTGCGAGTGGTCTGCAAGTGCACATAGGTCTGCGAGTGCAAGTAGTTCTGTGAGTGGTCTGCGAGTGCACGTAGTTCTGCGAGTGGTCTGTGAGTGCACAAAGGTCGGCGAGTGCATGTAGTTCTGCGAGTGGTCTTGCAAGTGCACGTAGTTCTGTGAGTGCACGTAGCTCTGTGAGTGCATGTAGCTCTGTGAGTGCACATAGTTCTGTGAGTGGTCTGCGAGTGCACATAGTTCTGCGAGTGGTCTGCAAGTGCATGTAGCTCTGTGAGTGCACGTAGTTCTGCGAGTGTTCTGGGAGTGCACGTAGTTCTGCGAGTGGTCTGTGAGTGCACGTAGTTCTGTGAGTGCACGTAGTTCTGCAAGAGCACGTAGTTCTGCAAATGCACGTAGTCCTGCGAGTGCACATCGTCTGCGAGTGCACATAGGTCTGCGAGTGGTCTGCGAGTGCATGTAGGTCTTTGAGTGTACGTAGTTCTGCGAGTAGTCTGCGAGTGCACATAGGTCTGCGAGTGCGCGTAGGTCTGCGAGTGGTCTGCGAGTGCACGTAGTTCTGTGAGTGCATGTAGTTCTGTGAGTGGTCTGCGTGTGCATGTAGTTTTGCGAGTGCATGTAGTTCTGTGAGTGGTTTGTGAGTGCACATAGTTCTGCGAGTGCACGTAGTTCTGCGAGTGGTCTGCGAGCGCACGTAGTTCTGAGAGTGTTCTGTGAGTGCACGTAGTTCTGCGAGTGGTCTGTGAGTGCATGTAGCTCTGTGAGTGCACATCGTTCTGTGAGTGGTCTGCGAGTGCACATAGTTCTGCGAGTGGTCTGCAAGTGCATGTAGCTCTGTGAGTGCACGTAGTTCTGCGAGTGTTCTGGGAGTGCACGTAGTTCTGCGAGTGGTCTGTGAGTGCACGTAGTTCTGCGAGTGCACGTAGTTCTGGAAGAGCACGTAGTTCTGCAAATGCACGTAGTCCTGCGAGTGCACATCGTCTGCGAGTGCACATAGGTCTGCGAGTGGTCTGCAAGTGCATGTAGGTCTTTGAGTGTACGTAGTTCTGCGAGTAGTCTGCAAGTGCACATAGGTCTGCGAGTGCGCGTAGGTCTGCGAGTGGTCTGCGAGTGCACGTAGTTCTGTGAGTGCATGTAGTTCTGTGAGTGGTCTGCGTGTGCATGTAGTTTTGCGAGTGCATGTAGTTCTGTGAGTGGTCTGTGAGTGCACGTAGTTCTGCGAGTGCACGTAGTTCTGCGAGTGGTCTGCGAGCGCACGTAGTTCTGAGAGTGTTCTGCGAGTGCACGTAGTTCTGCGAGTGGTCTGCGAGTACATGTAGGTCTGCGAGTGCATGTAGTTCTGCGAGTGGTCTGTGAGTGCACGTAGTTCTGCGAGTGCACGTAGTTCTGCGAGTGATCTGTGAGTGCACGTAGTTCTGCGAATGGTCTGCGAGTGCACGTAGTTCTGCAAGTGATCTGCGAGCGCACTTAGTTCTGCGAGTGTTCTGTGAGTGCACGTAGTTCTGCGAGTGGTCTGTGAGTGCATGTAGGTCTGCGAGTGCACGTAGTTTTGCGAGTGCACATAGGTCTGCGAGTGCACGTAGTTCTGCGAGTGGTCTGCGAGTGCACGTAGTTCTGCGAGTGGTCTGCTAGTGCACGTAGTTCTGCGAGTGCACGTAGTTCTGCGAGTGCATGTAGTTCTGCGAGTGCACATAGGTCTGCGAGTGCATGTAGTTCTGCGAGTGGTCTGCTAGTGCACGTAGTTCTGCGAGTGCATGTAGGTCGGCAAGTGCACGTAGTTCTGCGAGTGGTCTGCTAGTGCACGTAGTTCTGCAATCGCATGTAGTTCTGCGAGTGCACGTACTTCTGCGAGTGGTCTGCGAGTGCACATAGTTCTGCGAGTGTTCTGCGAGTGGTCTGCGAGTGCATGTAGGTCTGCGAGTGCACGTAGTTCTGCGAGTGGTCTGCTAGTGCACGTAGTTCTGCGAGTGCATGTAGTTCTGTGAGTGCACGTAGTTCTGCAAATGGTCTGCGAGTGCACATAGGTCTGAGAGTGCACGTAGTTCTGCAAGTGGTCTGTGAGTGCACATAGGCTGGCAAGTGCACGTAGTTCTGCGAGTGGTCTGCTAGTGCACGTAGTTCTGTGAGTGCATGTAGTTCTGCGAGTACATGTACTTCTGCGAGTGGTCTGCGAGTGCACGTAATTCTGCGAGTGGTCTGTGAGTGCACGTAGTTCTGCAAATGGTCTGCTAGTGCACGTAGTTCTGTGAGTGCATGTAGTTCTGCGAGTGCACGTACTTCTGTGAGTGGTCTGTGAGTGCACGTAGTTCTGCGAGTGGTCTGCGAGTGCATGTAGTTCTGTGAGTGCACGTACTTCTGCGAGTGTTCTGGGAGTGCACGTACTGTAGTTCTGCGAGTGCACATAGTTCTGCGAGTGCACGTAGTTCTGCGAGTGGTCTGCGAGTGCACGCAATTCTGCGAGTGCATGTAGTTCTGCAAGTGCACATAGTTCTGCATGTAGTTCTGCAAATGCACGTAGTCCTGTGAGTGCACATGGTCTGCGAGTGCACGTAGGTCTGCGAGTGGTCTGCGAGTGCACGTAAGTCTGCGAGTGTGCGTAGTTCTGTGAGTGGTCTGCGAGTGCACATACTTCTGCGAGTGGTCTGCGAGTGCATGTAGCTCTGTGAGTGCACATAGTTCTGTGAGTGGTCTGCGTATAGTCTTGTTGAGTACCTGTGTATTGTCTTGAGTATTAGTGTCAGGAAGCTAGTTGTTAGGTAATTTGGCAGGGGCCAGCACAGAGGCGGGTGGAGACAAAGAGGTGCAGGCACTAGCAAAGAGTAGATAGGTGACAGTCAGGAAGGGTAGGGGGAAGGGGAAAGTGCCAGGGAGGCTGATAAAGGGCTGGAGCATCCCAATAAGTATGCTCCATTGAGTGACATTGGTGAAACCAGTCAGAGACCAGCACTGCTGGAGCTGAGGGACTCTCCTAGCTGCCAGGGGAAGAATTCCTCCAGTGAGAGTGGGGGGGAAGCGAAGGGAAAGGAAAGACAGATTCTGCTGGTAGGGGACTTAATTCTTAGAAGGACAGAGAGACCAATCTGTAACAAAGACCTGAAGCGCCGAACAGTATGTTGTCTACCGGGCGCTCGGGTTCGACACATCACGGATCTGGTGGACAGATTACTGGGAGGGGCTGGGGAAGACCCAGCTGTCATGGTGCACGTTGGCACCAATGACAAAGTCAGAAGCAGATGCAGTGTCCTAAAGAACGATTTTAGGGACTTAGGAGCTAAATTGAGGAAAAGGACCTCCAAGGTAGTATTCTCAGGAATACTATCGGTACATCAAGCCACACCAGAAAGGCAGAGGGAGATTAGGGAAGTAAACAAGTGGCTGAAGAGCTGGTGTAGTAAGGAGGGGTTTGGGTTCCTAGAGGACGGAGCCGACTTCTCAGCCGATAACCGGTACAATAGAAGGAACGGACTGCACCTAAATGAGGAGGGTGCAGATCAGCTGGGAATGAAGATGGCCAAAAAGTTAGAGGGGTTTTTAAACTAGGCAATGGGGGGGAGTGGTAGGTTGACCAAAGCACATAAACCCAAGGTAAGTATAGTAGCAAGTCCTAGGTGCAATCTCGGAACACCCAATAAGAGGATAGTATTCAACCGGTCTAAACTACGTGACATGTTCACCAATGCCAGGATTTGGAATTTGTGGGAATTTCAGAGACCTGGTTCAACAGCTCTCATGATTGGCTGGCAAACATTCAAGGGTATACCCTTTATCGCAAGGATAAAGAGGGTAAAAAAGGGGAGGGGTATGCCTATATATCAAGAATAATGTACAAGTGAATGTGAGAGATGACATCACTAAGGGAGCTAGGGAGGAGGTGGAATCCTTATGGGTAGAGCTCCAAAGGGATGAAGCAAATGGAAAATAATACTGGGAGTATGCTATAGGCCCCCTAACCTGAGGGAAATAGGGGAGACAGATCTCCTATCACAATTTGGATTAGCAGCAAGTATGGGAAGTGTTATCGTAGTGGGGGATTTTAACTATCCATACATAGACTGGGCAGAGGGAACCACACATTCATCTAAGGCTCACCAGTTCCTAAATGTCTTGCAGGACAATTTTATGGGTCAGATGGTAGACGCACCAACTAGAAATAAAGCGTTGGAGGAAGTGAGAGGACGTGAGTGTGGCTCCCTCTCCCTCCACTCCGTACAGCCGGGACACTGATTGAGGGCATGATTGAAGGCATGCCGGCCGGTCTGAGAGGATCGTAAGTGCCAGGCTGAGCTGAACAGCCTTCATGCACCCTGTCTCTCTGTACAACCCACCTACAACCTAGGCGCCAGTGCGGGCTCTGTGGATGGATTCACAGGGGCGGTGTGAAGGGCCCCCTCTTGCTTGTCAGCAGCTAAGGAAGGAAGGGAAGGAAGAAAAGAGAAGGGAAGAGGAGAGAGAATTCAGCTCCAGCAGTGGCAGTGGCGGCGTGTGTGTCTGGCAGAATGCTGTGATGCAAGGAACCAGACTCTGAGGAGGAATGTGGGGATGCTGGATGCAGGTGAAAGCTCTCCTTTCTCTCCTCTCCCCCCGCTATATCTGATTTTTTTCTTTCTCCTTCTCAAACTGTTAAGACTGGACTGAGCAAGTAAACGTTGGCTGCACTGAAATGCTGATGTGTCAAAGGAGAAATTGCTTATATTAAGGACTCTATTTTTTAAACACAAAGACAGCTCCCAAAAGCAGTGTGGGAGACTGATAGGGAGCTGGTCTATGGGTCAATCTCAATAACAATAGGATCAGCAGAATTGTGTCTTTGGAGACCACTTTATTTATCTTAGATGCAATTCGAATTAAGCTCTCTATTGACAGGCTGGCTGGGTGGGACCACTCGCAGGCAGTGAGATCAACATTTGTCACTTTCCCTAAATATAAAGCAGTATTGGAAATGAACCTATGATCTTATGAATGCTGGATATAGGTGAAAACCACTCTTCCTCTCCTACCCTGTTTTCCTTGATTAGTTCTTCAAACTTCTGGTGCAAGTTCACTAGGAAAATGCTGGCGGTGTTGGAATGCTGATGCACTAAGGAGACACACTTACTCTTCATTTTCTCACCAAGCAATGAAACAGTCCTAAGAAGCAGGGGGAAAGGCTGGCAGGGGTTGTCTGATGGGACAGCCCTAATTGCAATATACACATTACAGAGAAGTTGAGATTTGGAGGATTAATTACCACAAACCGGTTTTTGCAGTATCGGACGACAGGTGAAAAGTCTGTCCCCCTTTTGTCCCCTGTGCCTCTCCCTCACTAACAGCTTGGAGGGGATTCTTTTTTTTTTTTGATATCTTGAAGGGGATTAAAGAGGAATTGGCAGTAGTGGGAGGCAGGTTGAAAGATTAAGTGCGGTAGAAGACGTGCTACTCCCACTCAGACAGGACATAACTGCGATGAAGAAACAAATGGATAATCAGGCCCCTAAAATTGGTGAATTAGAAAATAGGAATCGTAGAAGTAATGTAAGAATAATAGGCATGCCTGAACGGAGCGAGGGATCCAATCCTATAGAATTCCTGGAGGGGTGGTTGAAGAGGACATTTGGGGCTACATCTTTTTCCCTTTTTTTGGTATTGAACATGCCCATCGAGTCCCCTCTAAGCCCCGTCTGGGAAGTGAATACTCAAGACCCTTACTTATAAAAATGTTTAACTTTAGAGATAAAGTGACACTACTCCGGAAGGCTAGAGAAATGGGAGAAATACTCTACAGAGGGACAAAAATCTAATTTTATCAGAATTTTTCCCCAGACCTTCAAAAGCGGTGAGCGGCCTTTATGCTGATTAAACGCATGTTACAGCAAAGTAAGATGGAGTATGCACTGCTCTATCCTGCCCGCATGAGGGTATCTACAACAAACGGTATACATTTCTTTGATTCCCCATCAAGCGTTGAGAGGTGGTTGGAGGATAATAGGAAAACATCACGAAATATTGCGGGACAAGAGACTAGAGACTAATTAAAATTTTTTTTTTTTTTGGTTTTCCCTCCCCCTTTTTTTTTTTCTTCTCCTGGTTTGTTCTGTTTGTTTTTTCTTTTGTTGTTTTTCTGTTTCCCCCCACAGAGTTTGTTGCTTTTTTCAAATAAAGTCAATTTTTAAGTACTAGGGTGGGGGGGAGGGAGAGGAAGAGAGAGGGGAAAATAATAACTAAAACACTAATTGAAACACTAAAGGGAGAAAGGGGGAAGAGAAAAGAAGAAGTACAAATTAGATTAAAATGAGGCTGGTTTGAGACACTTATCTAGATAGCAGATACAAGGACTAAAGCACATGAATAGCACTAAAAGGTTGTCGGAGGGAGGGGGAGGGGGGTGGTTTGGGATCTTTGGAGTAATAGTGGAAAGGGATGTATGGTAGAGGTGAGGTTATAGGGAATGTGTGTAGTGTGGTGGTTAGAGATGAAGCCCCTAGGGTAGGCCCAGCTGGGCTAAGAGGGAGGGTGGGGGGTGGAGGGTAGGGGGAAAGGGGGGAAGGCAGTGGGGAGGGGGAATGTGGGGAGGGTGAAGGGGGAGGTAGGGAAAGAGAGGGAGGGGGAGGCACACCACAAACACATAGCGTAAAATATCACACACATAGGCTTTGTTATTTATGTTTTTTATGTTTTACCACTGGTAGGCGGGAAAAAATGGTGAATTTATATGGATATGTATCTTATGTTTGCAGGTTTTGGGGGATAGGTGACACCCAGAATGGTAAAAAACGACCTGACCCATTCCTTTTATTATTATTTTTCTTTCTTTGCACAGTCCCTGGATTGTCCCATGTAATGGTTAACGTGAAGAGTAGGGGTATAATACTAATGACATGGAACGTGAGGGGACTGGGGGATAAGGACAAAAGAAATGCAATGTTTAAATATTTGGATAAAATGAAACCTCAGATAATCAGTTTGCAGGAAACACATATGTGCCCCGACTCTGTCTACCTTTTGTACTTACGGAAATATCCGATACGGTTTCATTCCATACACACTATATTCGAGGGGAGTTAGTATAATGGTATCCACTGATGTATCCTTTGAGTGTATTCAACAGAAGGTGAATAAGGAGGCAAAATGTATTTTCTTGTTTTGCAAACTCAATGGGTTAGCATGTATTATTGCCTCAATCTATATCCCTCCACCGTTCTCAACATCCCCTCTTAGAAGCTTAGCGCAATTTATGACCCTATACCTGGACGTTCCAATGTTAGCACTGGGAGACTACAAGAATACCCTGGATAATTCCCAGGAGAGAATGTCCTTGACACCCAGAGGGGTGAGAAAGATAGCTGGTAGAACGGCTTTTGCCTCCTTAATCTTGGAACTGGGACTCCATGATGTCTGGCGAGAGAGGCATGAAGAGGATAGATGTTATTCATGCTACTCTGCAACACATGATGGACTTTCCCGTATTGACTTGGGTTTAGGGAATGAGGTACTTATGCAGCGGGTGGTGGATTCAACCTAAGAACCACGTCTACTATCCGATCACTCTCCATTCTGGGTACAGCTGGATGTTACTGTAGCTTCGAACTGCCCACTGTGGAAAGTGAACCCCTTCTGGCTAACCCTGCTCCCGTCAGTGGACAGAACGAGGGGGGCATTGTGGGAATTTTTGCGTTTTAATAGGGGATCCGCTAGCTCAGCGGTAGTATGGGATACACTTAAAAGTCTCTTCACGTTTCTCTGAACTTGGGATGGAGGCATCATTTTTTTGCCTCATTCAAAGTCCCATTCTTCCATTGATACTTGATATTTGGGATGGAGACAGTTGACAGTATCAGACAGTCACCCCCTGCCTAGTCTTGTTTGCATACCAACAAACCCCTTTGGTCTGCACGCACCGGTCGCGGCGATGTGTCTTGTTCCACCCTGGGTTACCACATACATTCTCCAGCATGGTGGCCGGTTTTGGGCCAATTTTTGTTCCATATCCGGAGCTGCGATGCGCTCTGCGGGCCCCTCCCACCCCCCCACGTCCACCCCAAGGGGGATTGGTTTGGTGTTGGGGGGTCGGGTGGGCGCCGCACATCGCATCGGCGTCACGTTCCACTCCCGCACACGATGTCATCATCTGGCGCCGTTGTGCGGAAGTGAATTTTTTCCATCCTGCTGACATGGTTGGACGTGACGGTTCCTGTCATGGGCGGACTCTCACGGCCCGGGCAGGGGCCACGCCTCTTGCCTCGTCAGCCCTGCGTGACGTTGGTGGCAATCACCGACGCAGATGAGCTGCATATCAGGTGTCTCCTCTCGTGCAGTCCTCCCCTCTACTCACATACAAATGCCGCATTGACGCAGACGCTGTATTCCTTTTGGATAAATTCTTTTTGGACAATTTTTGTTTCCAGCTATCTAAGGTATTATTGACCATTCTTTCTAAATGTGTTTATTCTTTCAATACCTCCCCTCTTTTTTAGTTTTTACACCCTTGGTATATCTTAGTGGACTTACCTATCCATTTCAGATATTCCTCACCATTTGAAGCTCATGGTCACCATACTGCGGAAATAATGTGCACTATGTGGAGGATACCTGTGTGCGTTTGTCGTGTGTTGGTGTTTCTGTCGCCTCAGCTCCGGAAAGGGGCAATGTTTGCTGACCCGATACCTGCACTTCACCACAGCTTGGTCACGTATGTAAATCTCTAGAAACTGACCTGTTGCCCTTTCTGGTTATTAACCAGCCCACTTTCTGATGCTACTTACCTTGTTATTTCAGAAATCCTAGAGCATCCGCCCCTGAAGAAGTGTATTTCACAGAAACGCGTCGGACACGATGGATGCAGCCCCTGTGCGCCTTTTAGGATTCTATTTTTATGAAATATTTATGTATCTATTTACAATTCATTCTCTACATTATCATGGTCTGTGATTTTTTATATGTACTATCTCTACATGACATATGTGTTAGTTACTTATTACTGGAATGTAGTGCTGTTTGTTCTTTGTGCTTGTGCATGTATATAGGCTATGCTTGGTGCATATGCACCGGCAACCTTTCACATGTTGAAGGTATATATCAGCATAAATCACATGTAATAAATTGTATGTTACTCTCAACCCCTATCTGTCAACTGTTTCATTTAAAGTCCCATTTCCCCCCCTTTTTTTGTTTCTCTGAATCCGGGATGGAGGCATTACCCCTAGCCTCACTCAAAGTCCCACTCTTATTTAATACTTGATATTCGGGATGGAGACAGTTGACATTAGCAGGTAGTTCTCCCCTGCCTGGCTTCTTCTGGCGTGTTAATATGTCTGGATGAACCTGGGGTGGGGGATGGCATTTTGTTGCGACCGGTGTTTGTGAACCATATGTCAGTTATTCATTGCTGGAATTTTGTACTACTATTTTCATGTATGTTAATATTTGGTGCGTATGCACGGATTACTTTCCATATACAATAAGTAACCAGCATGAATTATATGCAACTAAGTACATTTTCATTTTTAACCCCTATCTGTCAACTGTCTCATTTAAAGTCCCTTCACGTTTCTCTGAACTTGGGATGGAGGCATCATTTTTTTGCCTCATTCAAAGTCCCACTCTTCCATTGATACTTGATATTTGGGATGGAGACAGTTGACAGTATCAGGCAGTCACCCCCTGCCTAGTCTTGTTTGCATACCAACAAATCCCTTTGGTCTGCACGCACCGGTCGCGGCGATGTGTCTTGTTCCACCCTGGGTTACCACATACATTCTCCAGCATGGTGGCCGGTTTTGGGCCAATTTTTGTTCCATATCCGGAGCTGCGATGCGCTCTGCGGGCCCCTCCCACCCCCCCACGTCCACCCCAAGGGGGGTTGGTTTGGTGTTGGGGGGTCGGGTGGGCGCCGCACATCGCATCGGCGTCACGTTCCACTCCCGCACACGATGTCATCATCTGGCGCCGTTGTGCGGAAGTGAATTTTTTCCATCCTGCTGACATGGTTGGACGTGATGGTTCCTGTCATGGGCGGACTCTCACGGCCCGGGCAGGGGCCACGCCTCTTGCCTCGTCAGCCCTGCGTGACGTTGGCGGCAATCACCGACGCAGATGAGCTGCATATCAGGTGTCTCCTCTCGTGCAGTCCTCCCCTCTACTCACATACAAATGCCGCATTGACGCAGACGCTGTATTCCTTTTGGATAAATTCTTTTTGGACAATTTTTGTTTCCAGCTATCTAAGGTATTATTGACCATTCTTTCTAAATGTGTTTATTCTTTCAATACCTCCCCTCTTTTTTAGTTTTTACACCCTTGGTATATCTTAGTGGACTTACCTATCCATTTCAGATATTCCTCACCATTTGAAGCTCATGGTCACCATACTGCGGAAATAATGTGCACTATGTGGAGGATACCTGTGTGCGTTTGTCGTGTGTTGGTGTTTCTGTCGCCTCAGCTCCGGAAAGGGGCAATGTTTGCTGACCCGATACCTGCACTTCACCACAGCTTGGTCACGTATGTAAATCTCTAGAAACTGACCTGTTGCCCTTTCTGGTTATTAACCAGCCCACTTTCTGATGCTACTTACCTTGTTATTTCAGAAATCCTAGAGCATCCGCCCCTGAAGAAGTGTATTTCACAGAAACGCGTCGGACACGATGGATGCAGCCCCTGTGCGCCTTTTAGGATTCTATTTTTATGAAATATTTATGTATCTATTTACAATTCATTCTCTACATTATCATGGTCTGTGATTTTTTATATGTACTATCTCTAAATGACATATGTGTTAGTTACTTATTACTGGAATGTAGTGCTGTTTGTTCTTTGTGCTTGTGCATGTATATAGGCTATGCTTGGTGCATATGCACCGGCAACCTTTCACATGTTGAAGGTATATATCAGCATAAATCACATGTAATAAATTGTATGTTACTCTCAACCCCTATCTGTCAACTGTTTCATTTAAAGTCCCATTTCCCCCCCTTTTTTTGTTTCTCTGAATCCGGGATGGAGGCATTACCCCTAGCCTCACTCAAAGTCCCACTCTTATTTAATACTTGATATTCGGGATGGAGACAGTTGACATTAGCAGGTAGTTCTCCCCTGCCTGGCTTCTTCTGGCGTGTTAATATGTCTGGATGAACCTGGGGTGGGGGGATGGCATTTTGTTGCGACCGGTGTTTGTAAACCATATGTCAGTTATTCATTGCTGGAATTTTGTACTACTATTTTCATGTATGTTAATATTTGGTGCGTATGCACGGATTACTTTCCATATACAATAAGTAACCAGCATGAATTATATGCAACTAAGTACATTTTCATTTTTAACCCCTATCTGTCAACTGTCTCATTTAAAGTCCCTTCACGTTTCTCTGAACTTGGGATGGAGGCATCATTTTTTTGCCTCATTCAAAGTCCCACTCTTCCATTGATACTTGATATTTGGGATGGAGACAGTTGACAGTATCAGGCAGTCACCCCCTGCCTAGTCTTGTTTGCATACCAACAAATCCCTTTGGTCTGCACGCACCGGTCGCGGCGATGTGTCTTGTTCCACCCTGGGTTACCACATACATTCTCCAGCATGGTGGCCGGTTTTGGGCCAATTTTTGTTCCATATCCGGAGCTGCGATGCGCTCTGCGGGCCCCTCCCACCCCCCCCCCACGTCCACCCCAAGGGGGGTTGGTTTGGTGTTGGGGGGTCGGGTGGGCGCCGCACATCGCATCGGCGTCACGTTCCACTCCCGCACACGATGTCATCATCTGGCGCCGTTGTGCGGAAGTGAATTTTTTCCATCCTGCTGACATGGTTGGACGTGACGGTTCCTGTCATGGGCGGACTCTCACGGCCCGGGCAGGGGCCACGCCTCTTGCCTCGTCAGCCCTGCGTGACGTTGGCGGCAATCACCGACGCAGATGAGCTGCATATCAGGTGTCTCCTCTCGTGCAGTCCTCCCCTCTACTCACATACAAATGCCGCATTGACGCAGACGCTGTATTCCTTTTGGATAAATTCTTTTTGGACAATTTTTGTTTCCAGCTATCTAAGGTATTATTGACCATTCTTTCTAAATGTGTTTATTCTTTCAATACCTCCCCTCTTTTTTAGTTTTTACACCCTTGGTATATCTTAGTGGACTTACCTATCCATTTCAGATATTCCTCACCATTTGAAGCTCATGGTCACCATACTGCGAAAATAATGTGCACTATGTGGAGGATACCTGTGTGCGTTTGTCGTGTGTTGGTGTTTCTGTCGCCTCAGCTCCGGAAAGGGGCAATGTTTGCTGACCCGATACCTGCACTTCACCACAGCTTGGTCACGTATGTAAATCTCTAGAAACTGACCTGTTGCCCTTTCTGGTTATTAACCAGCCCACTTTCTGATGCTACTTACCTTGTTATTTCAGAAATCCTAGAGCATCCGCCCCTGAAGAAGTGTATTTCACAGAAACGCGTCGGTCACGATGGATGCAGCCCCTGTGCACCTTTTAGGATTCTATTTTTATGAAATATTTATGTATCTATTTACAATTCATTCTCTACATTATCATGGTCTGTGATTTTTTATATGTACTATCTCTACATGACATATGTGTTAGTTACTTATTACTGGAATGTAGTGCTGTTTGTTCTTTGTGCATGTATATAGGCTATGCTTGGTGCATATGCACCGGCAACCTTTCACATGTTGAAGGTATATATCAGCATAAATCACATGTAATAAATTGTATGTTACTCTCAACCCCTATCTGTCAACTGTTTCATTTAAAGTCCCATTTCCCCCCCTTTTTTTGTTTCTATGGGATACACTTAAGGCATTCCTAAGGGGATGCCTTATTAGAGAGATTGCAGGAATCAAAACTCGGTGCAGGGAATGGGAGAATAGGGTACAGGATGAAATGCAAGCAAGAGAACAGGCCCTAATAGCTGACCCATCTCAATCTAACCATGACTCCTGGACAGAGGCACAAGCAATGTATAATTCGGTTTTGTTGTCCGCAGCGGAGAAAAAGAGATATTTTCAGCAACAGAGCCATTTTGAAGAAGGGGAAAACACTAGCTGCCTTCTTGCTCTCATAGCCAGAGAACAGCGGGAATCTACTAATATCCTGGCGGTAAGGGCAGAATCTGGGGAGAAGCAGACTTGTGGTTCGGATATTTTATATAATTTTCAGCGGTTTTATAAAGATTTATATTCCTCCAAAACTAGCTATAACCCATCCGACCTGGCACGGTTTCTACAAGCCTGCCCGTTTCCACGGCTATCTGAGGCGGACAGGGAAATGTTAAACTCACCAATCACAATTGGCAGAGGCACTGGAGGGGACATCACATCATAAATCCCCAGGCCCAGATGGGATACAGGTGGAGGGATATTCCCATTATAGAGAGGACCTTCTATTACCCCTGCTACAGGCTATAAAGGAGGCAGAGGAAGTAGGCAGCCTACCAGATGGCATGCAAGAGGCAATAATAATAACAGTACTCCTAAAACCAGGAAAAGATAGACTCCTATTGGACTCTTATCGTCCAATATCTCTGCTAAATGCGGATGTCAAGCTTTTTGCTAGAGTCTTGGCTAAGAGGCTATCCCAAGTAATCGGCAAGTTGCTTCATTGTGATCAATCTGGCTTCATACCCACCCGTTCCACGGCCGATAACATAAGGCGATTATATATGAATATACAGGTGCCGGTGGATAATCCCGGGGGTTGGACCATTCTGTCACTGGACGCTGCAAAGGCATTCGATAGTGTGGATTGACCCTACCTCTGGGAAATACTGGCAAGATTTGGAGTGGGGGATAAATTTATAGCATGGGTAAAGGTGCTTTACTCTAAGCCCAGAGCCAGACTGCGTATCAACAATAATCTCTCATCTCCATTCGAGTTATATAGAGGTACCTGGCAGGGATGCCCATTGTCTCCATTTCTGTTTGCCCCTGGCTATAATGATCCGCAATGCACCAGAGGTGGCAGGGTTTCGTAGGGGCCAGAGGGAAGAAAAGATATTTCTATATGCAGATGATGCGCTTATATACTTAGGCGACACAGCCACCTCGTTGCGAGCAGTGATGGAGATAATAGGGTATTTTGGAAGTTTTTCAGGTTTTTCCATTAACTGGCCGAAATCAACTTTAATGCCCATAGATCAGATGAAGGAACAATTACCAAAGGGGGCAGAACAAATAGTCATAGTCAACAGCTTCACATGTTTGGGAGTGATAGTATCCCCGGACCCGGCTGAGTATCTTCAGCTAAATCTGGGTCCACTGTTGGCTAGACAGAAAGTGAAATGTAACAGCTGGTGTAAGCTTCCACTATCAGGAATAGGACAAGCAAATTTAATAAAAATGGTATGGGCCCCACAGCAACTGTATGTATTCCACAATTCCCCAATGTGGATCTCAAACAAATGGTTTAAGCAAATCGATACACTGATGAGGGAATTAATATGGAAAAAAAAAACAGCTAGGATCAGTTTAGCCACATTGCAATATGGAAAGGATAGAGGAGGACTGGCAGTACCCCATTCTAAAATGTATTTTTTGGCCTCACAGCTACAGCAGATGGCAGGGTGGGGGCGGGAAGGAAATGAGGACCCCATAGGTTCTTTGCACAGCTGTATGAGGGGGAGGTGCTAAAGACATATGAACAGCTATGTAAGGAATTTCAGTTAAATCCCAGGAGCTTCTATCAATACCTTCAACTGCGCCACGCGTTGCAGGCACAACAAACAACACACCCCTTGACAGTATCAACATCCCCTCTGTTGAAAGAAGTTCTCGCAGCAGATACTAGGAAAGGACTAATATCAAAAATTTATAGGGAATTGCTGTCCTCAGTTCAGGACCATGCCTCGTTAAAATGTCGAAACAAATGGGTGGAAGATATAGGGAAGATAGAGGGAAATCAATGTGTAATGGCACTTGAATCTATACCAGCGGTATCGGTATCGACATCCCATAGATTGTCACAATTATTTATTTTGCATTGGGCATATAGAACACCAGTGCAGTTATATAAAAGGGGAGGAAGAGACTCCCCTTTGTGCCCTAAATGTAGAATATACAAGGGGGACTTTATACACCTAATTTGGAGGTGCCCTAAACTACACAGGTACTGGGAAGAAGTCTCCCAGTATATTACTAGACTAGCACAGGTACCTGTCCTTTAAACCCGGTGGTGTACCTGCTTGGCGCCATAGATGCAGAAATGTTCCCAAGAGGAATGTATTACATGCTAACCAGATTGATGTATCTAGCCAGAAAACTCATTGCAAAATACTGGATGGCACCAACGGTACCCACAGGGAAGCAGTGGATCTCCTATGTAAACTCCTTGCTCCTTAGAGAGCGATTGGCGTATAGTCGTACGAGAGAAAAGGGCAAATTTGATACTATATGGCAACCATGGTTGGGGGATGCGGATCTAGCACCATCTCAACTGGTAGTGGAAAGACTTCAGATGTAGAACTTTGGGGGAGGCGTAGGAGAGGGAAGGGCAGAGGGGAGAGGAAAAGAAAGGCCTGAAGGAGTAAAGGTTGAATAGTTAGATAGGAGAGAGTATCGGTGGTGGGAGAGGAGAGGAAAGGAAAAGGAAAGGGGAAGAGAAAGTGGCAGAAAAGGAAAAAAACGAGTAGTGGTGACTGGGTATTAAGAGACACAGGTGATGGTTGTAGCCTTGGGGTTAGAGGGGAGGGGGAAAGGGAGAAAAGGGGAAAAGAAGATATGATAGTGAGTGATATGATATAGAAGCAAATGCACAAAAATGCACAAAATTGAAATAGAATAGAGCATGAATGTAAGATTTGGCACGTCTACTTTTTGTGTAATGTTTTAATTTAAAAAATGCACGAATGATATGTATTATGAAAACAATTTTCTTAAATAAAAGGGTAAATCCAAAAAAAAAAAAAAAAAAAAGAAATAAAGCGTTACTGGATCTACTGATTACCAACAATACAGACCTGATCACGGATGTGGAAATACGGGGCAATTTAGGAAACAGCGATCACAGGTCAATTGGCTTCTGTATAAATCGCACAAATAGGAAACATAAGGGGAATACAAAGATACTGAATTTCAAAAGAGCCAACTTCCCTCAACTACGAATCTTGCTAGAAGGCATAAATTGGGATAAAATCTTAGGAACAAAGAACACGGAGGAGAGATGGGTTTGCTTTAAGAGCATATTAAATAAGGGCATTAGCCAATGCATCCCATTGGGTAATAAATTTAAAAGAGTGAACACAAGTCCTGGATGGCTTAACTCCAATGTAAAAATGCATATAAAAGCAAAGGAGAAGGCCTTCAAAAAATACAAGGTTGAGAGATCATCATCAGCATTCAGACTTTATAAAGAATGCAACAAGAAATGTAAGGGTGCAATAAGGACGGCTAAGATAGAACATGAAAGACACATAGTGGAGGAGAGCAAAAAAAAATCCCAATAAATTCTTTAAGTATGTAAACAGTAAAAAAGGGAGGACAGACCATATTGGCCCCATAAAGAATGAGGAAGGACATCTGGTTAGAAAGGATGGGCAGATGGCGAAGGTATTGAATTTATTCTTCTCCTCAGTCTTCACAAGGGAATTGGGGGCTTCAGTAACCAAAATTGCAGTGTTTATCCTCATGACACATCACAGAAAGCACCTCCATGGTTAACAGAGGACAGAATTAAAATTAAATTTGGGAAACTTAACATTACTAAATCACCGGGACCAGATGGCTTGCACCCAAGGGTACTTAGGGAACTCAGTCAAGTAATTGCCAGACCATTGTTCCTAATTTTTACTGACAGCCTACTGACTGGAATGGTAGCAGCTGATTTGAGAAAAGCCAATGTAGCACCAATATTTAAAAAGGGCCCAAAATATATCCCTGGGAATTACAGACCAGTTAGCCTAACATCAATAGTATGTAAACTCTTGGAGGGGAAGATAAGGGACTATATACAAGATTTTAGTAATGAGAACGGTATCATTAGCAGTAAACAGCATGGATTCATAAAGAATCGTTCTTGCCAAACCACTAACTACTAACCTTCTATGAGGAGATGAGTTGCCAGCTAGATAAAGGAAGGCCCGTAGAAGTGGTGTATCTGGATTATGAAAAAGCATTTGACACAGTTCCCCATAAACGTTTACTGTACAAAATAAGGTCCATTGGCATGGACCATAGGGTGAGTACATGGATTGAAAACTGGCTACAAGGGCAAGTTCAGAGGGTGGTGATAAATGGGGAGTACTCAGAATGGTCATAGGTGGGTAGTGGGGTAACCCAGGGTTCTGTGCTGGGACCAATCCTATTTAATTTGTTCATAAGCGACCTGGAGGATGGGGTAAACAATTCAATCTCTGTATTTGCAGACGATACTAAGCTAAGCAGGGCAATAACTTCTCCACAGGATGTGGAAACCTTGCAAAAAGATCTGAACAAATTAATGAGGTGGGCAACTACATGGCAAATGAGGTTCAATGTAGAAAAATGTAAAATAATGCATTTGGGTGGCAAAAATATGAATGCAATCTATACACTGGGGGGAGAATCTCTGGGGGAATCTAGGATGGAAAAGGACCTGGGAGTCCTAGTAGATGATAGGCTCAGCAATGGCATGCAATGCAAAGCTGCTGCTAACAAAGCAAACAGAATATTGGCATGCATTAAACTCCAGAGATAAAACGATAATTCTCCCGATCTACAAGACTCTGGTCCAGATGCACCTAGAGTATGCTGTCCAGTTCTGGGCACCAGTCCTCAGGAAGCTTGTACTGGAAATGCAACAAGTACAAAGAAGGGCAACAAAGCTAATAAAGGGTCTGGAGGATATTAGTTATGAGGAAAGGTTGCAAGCACTGAACTTATTCTCTCTGAAGAAGAGTCGCTTGAGGGGGATATGATTTCAATATACAAATACCATACTGGTGACCCCACAATAGGGTTAAAACTTTTTCACAGAAGGGAGTTTAACAAGACTCGTGACCACTCATTAAAATTAGAAGAAAAGAGGTTTAACCTTAAACTACGTAGCAAGTTCTTTACTGTAAGAGCGGCAAGGTTGTGGAATTCCCTTCCATAGGTGGTGGTCTCACCGGGGGGGCATTGATAGTTTCAAGAAACTATTAGATAAGCACCTGAACGATCACAACATACAGGGATATATAATGTAATACTGACATGTAATCACACACATACGTTGGACTTGATGGACTTGTGTCTTTTTTCAACCTCACCTACTATGTAACTGGTCAGCTGAGCTTCCTTGTAAGAAGTTATTGGCAGGTTTCCCCATTCAGGGGGAACGTTTATTTGGTGATCATTTGGACAAATATATCCAAAAGATTTCCAGAAGGAAGAGTTCTCTACTTCCTGTAAAGAAAAAGCACCAGGCATCCCTCGTTTAAAACTTCAGGGACTGCTTCTTCAAATGTCTCAGCGCCAAGGCAGTTCCGCCACCAACAGGACGCTAAAACCAGGGGCAAGCCGCAAGGCCAGGGACAGAAAAAGCCCTAAGACTAAGACTAAAAGCCCTAAGACTAAAATGGGACTAAAACTAAAATGGCATTTTAGTCAAAAGACTAAGACTAAAACTAAATTTGAACTTCAAAATGAACACTGGTCTGTAGTGCATGTTCATACCTCAATACCTTAAATAATATATGAGATATTTCACTCCAGCAGTATATAATGAGTTTGGAAATTGTAGAGAAATGTTAACTAATGCATTACAATTTAATTACACCTATTAGATTTTAGATGACTAAAATTAGTTTTAGTCGATTAAAATGTACTGGAGATTTAGTCGACTAAATACGATTAAAACTAAAACAATTGCAGAAGACTAAAATGGGACTAAATCTAAAATGCCATTTTAGTCCTAAGACTAAGACTAAAACTAAATTGAAATTTGCTGCCAAAATTAACATTCGGGTTAGCCCCCCCACATGCAATTTTCTGGCAAAAATCATCTAGACTAATAGATATTTGTTAGATCCGGTAAGATCAAGTGGCTTTAACGCTAGATCTCACATAATTTCAGATATATTCCACATAAGAATAGAGATATTAGGTGGTACATAAGTACGTGTTAGCCCCCCACATGTAATTTTCTGGCCAAAAATCATCTAGACTAATATATATTCATTAGATCCAGTAAGATCAAGTGGTTTTAATGTTAGATCTCACATAATTTCAGAGATATTCCACATAAAAATAGAGATATTAGGTGGTACATAAGGACGGGTTAGCCCCCCACATGCAATTTTCTGGCCAAAAATCAGGCTAATAGATACTCGTTAAATCCAGTGAGATCAAGTGATCAAGTATCTATATCGGAGCAGATACTGAACACTTTCACGTGTACCAGTGATGAGTGCCATTGAGCATAGCGAGGTGATCCAGGCAGGGAGGGCCTATTGACAGGCATGGGCCTGTAGCTGGGTGTCCCCTAGCCCCGTAATTTGACCTCATCCATTTCCCATCATCCCCATCTAATTCTTCTGTTGGGTTTTCTTTTTGGAAAGTCCATCAAGAAGTTATGTGTTATTTTTACGTTTTGATAAAGAGCAAGTTTGATGTTTGATGTTCTCAGTAAGTACTCATTTAATAGCGGCATTTAAAACACATAATGGATATTAAAAAAAAAAAGTGAGTGCAAGTGTTGTAAATATTTATTTTTCTATGATTTTTTTTCAGATCTTCCATCTTATTAATATCTTCCACCTTACGAATCCAATCAGCGATGCCCGGTGGTGATTGTTTCTTTGAATGGAGTGTAATGCAAGACTTTGCCGCGATCAAGAGGTGTCTTACAATGGAGCGTTTATAGAGTTTGGCTGATATGGTGGAGACATGTAGCAGGAAAAAGGATGGGTCATCAGGAATCCTATATTCCATAATTTTTTGTGTGGTTTCTCTGTCTCCCAGAAGTGGGTCAATTTAGGGCACGACCAAAATATGTGGAGTAGTGTCCCTCCATCCCCCTGGCATCTCCCACATTGGTCAGTAGTTGCAGGGTAGTATTTGTGTAAGAGGTGGGGGGTGAGCCCCCACCTTGTTAACAGTTTATAGCTGGTCTCTTGAATTTTCATACAAACTGATGATTTCAATGAAAATCTGAGGAGATGTTGCATCTGAGCAGATGTAAATGTACGCCCCAGCTTCATTTCCCATTTGTTCAAGAACGGTAAGTGTGGTTGTTCAGCCGAAGAGTTCAAGAGTAGGGATGAGCCGAACACCCCCGGTTCGGTTCGCAGCAGAACATGCGAACAGGCAAAAAATTTGTTTGAACACGCGAACACCGTTAAAGTCTATGGGACACGAACATGAAAAATCAAAAGTGCTAATTTTAAAGGCTTATATGCAAGTTAATGTCATAAAAAGTGCTTGTGGACCTGGGTCTTGCCCCAGGGAATATGTATCAATGCAAAAAAAAAGTTTTAAAAACGGCCATTTTTTCGGGAACAGTGATTTTAATAATGCTTAAAGTGAAACAATAAAAGTGAAATATTCCTTTCAATTTCGTACCTGGGGGGTGATTATAGTATGCCTGTAAAGTGGAGCATGTTTCCCATGTTTAGAACAGTCCGAGAGCAAAATGACATTTCTAAAAAAGTCATTTAAAAGTACTCGTGGCTATAATGAATTGTCGGTCCCGGCAATACACATAAAAGTCATTGAAAAAAACAGCATGGGATTCCCCCACAGTCCATTACCAGACCCTTCGGGTCGGGTATAAATATTAAGGGGAAACCCAAACCAAAATTTAAAAAAAAAATGCGTGGGGGTTCCCCCAAATTCCATACCAGGCCCTTCAGGTCTGGTATGGATTTTAAGGGGAACTCCGCGCCAAATGTTTTAAAAAAGGGCGTGGGGGTCCGTCTCAAAATCCATACCAGACCTAGGGTCTGGTATGGATTTTAAGAGGAACCCTGTGCCAAAATTTAAAAAAAATGGTGTGGGGTCCCCCCAAAAATCCATACCAGACCCTTATCCGAGCACACAACCTGGCAGGCCGCAGGAAAAGAGGGGGGATGAGAGAGTGGCCCCCCTCCTGAACTGTACCAGGCCACATGCCCCCAACATGGGGAGGGTGCTTTGGGGTAGGGGCCCCCCAAAGCACCTTGTCCCCATGTTGATGGGGACAAGGGCCTCATCCCCACAACCCTTGCCCGGTGGTTGTGGGGGTCTGCAGGCGGGGGGCTTATCGGAATCTGGAAGCCCCCTTTAAAAGGGGAACCCCCCAGATCCCGGCCCCCCATGTGAAATGGTGAATGGTACCCCTACCATTTCACAAAAAATGTGTGGAAATGGTAAAAAACCACAATGCATGGCTTGGGACAAGTCCTTTATTAAAAAATAAAAGAATAAAGGTGTCCCACGAAGTCCATTCATCTTCTTCTTCTCTCGCTCCGACGGACCTAAAAAAAAAAAAAGCCACACGCCGCCACCGTTCCACCTCCATGGGAGGCACCCGCCATAATGACCGGCCTCTCAGGTGACAGTTCTTTTATAACTGAGGGCGGGACCACACAATGACATCGCTGGGTAACACCACCCCCTCTGATGCAAGGGGACATCCCTATGGCTTTCCCGTAGCGTCAGAGGGGGTGGGGCCATCCGTTTACCTAACCCCGTATAGCCATACCAGACCTGAAGGGCCTAGTATGGCATTTGGGAGACCCCCACGCATTTTTTTTTCAAATTTCGGTTTGGGGTTCCCCTTAATGTTCATACCAGACCTAAATGGTCTGGTAATGGACTGTGCGGGAATCCCATGCGGTTTTTTTCAATGACTTTTATGTGTATTGCTGGGACAGACAATTCATTATAGCCATGAGTACTTTTAAATTACTTTTTTCCTTTAGAAATCTCATTTTGCTCTCAGACTGTTCTAAACACGGGAAACATGCGCTACTTTACAGGCATACTATAGACACCCCCAGGTACAAAATTTAAAGGAATATTTCACTTTTATAGTTTCACTTTAAGCATTATTAAAATCACTGCTCCCGAAAAAACGTCCATTTTTAAAACTTTTTTTGCATTGATACATGTCCCCTGAGGCAGGACCCAGGTCCCCAAACACTTTTTATGACAATACTATGCATATAAACCTTTAAAATTAGCACTTTTGATTTCTCCCATAGACTTTTAAAGGGTGTTCCGTGGCTTTCGAATTTTCCGCGAACACCCCAAATTTTTTGCTATTCGGTGAACAGGCGAACATCAGGCTCATCCCTACTCAAGAGGGCGTATGTTTTGGATAGAACCCGTGGAAGGGAACCCTCTTCGGAACAGTATGCTTCAAAGGTCGTCAGGGGACAATTAAATCCCTGCGGATTAGACAAAGTATTGAGAAAGTGTCGTAATTTTTGTGCTGTCCAAAAGGAAAGTTTGAAGGGCTCATTAGCACTTCTGTGGAAGGCCATTGGCCTCCCATTTAGAAGTGGGGTGCCTGGACCCTACCTGTTTGGCATAGGGTACGAAACATCTGGGGTTCCAGACCAGGGAGGAACCATGGGTTTTCTATGATAAGGAGCAATGGGGAACCAGGGGAAGATAGCCAGTTCTGTGTGCTGGGTGGGGTGTGACTTAAGCACAGGCGGTAGTTGGTCATAGCACCAGAGAGCACCAGAGAGCCCCTGGCAGCGGAATGTCAGTCTGGGCCTGTTCCAGTTGTGAAAAATACTGAAAATTTGGTAAAAAAAATGAAATTTTCTTTGTTTCTGTTATAAAATTTAGCAAATTAGTAATTTTTCTTCGTAAATTTTGGCCTCAATTTATACCGCTACATATCTTTGGTAAAAATAAGTACAAATCGGTGTATTTGGTCTTTGTGAAAGTTATAGAGTCCAAAAGCTATGGTGCCAATATCTGAAAATTGATCACACCTGAATTACTGACGGCCTATCTATATTCTTGAGACCCTAACATGCCAGAAAAGTACAAATACCCCCCAAATGACCACTTTTTGGAAAGAAGACATTCCAAGGTATTTAGTAAGAGGCATAGTGAGTTTTTTTAAGTTGTCATTTTTTCCCACAATTCTTTGTAAATCAAGATTTTTTTTTCTTTTTTTTTCACAAAATTGTCATATTAGCAGGTTATTTCTCACACATCGCATATGCATACTACAAATTACACACCAAAACACATTCTGCTATTACTCGTGAGTATGGCGATACCACATGTGTGAGACTTTTACACAGCATGGCCACATTTTGAGGCCCAACATGCAGGGGAGCACCTCCAGGCGTTCTGGAGCACCCAGGCCAATTCTGACAATTCTCTCCTACATGTAAAAATCAACATTTATTTGCTAGAAAATTAGATAGAACCCCAAAACATTATGTATGTTTTTTTTAGCAAAGATCCTAGAGAATACAATGGCAGTTGTTGCAACTTTTTATCTTGCACGGTATTTGCGCAGCAATTTTTTGAACGTTTTTTTGGGAAAAAAACAGTTTTGTGCTTTAAAAAAAAAAAAAAACTGTAAAGTTGGCCCAATGTTTTTGCATAATGTGAAAGATGAAGTTACGCTGAATAAATAGATACCTAACATGTCACCCTTCAAAATTGCACACGCTCCTGGAATGGCGCCAAACTTCGCTACTTAAAAATCCCCATAGGCAACGCTTTAAAATTTTTTTACTGGTTACATGTGTTGAGTTACAGAGGAGGTCTAGGGCCAGAATTATTGCTCTCACTCTAATGTTCGCACCGATACCTCACATGTGTGGTTTGAACACCGTTTTCATATGTGGGTGGGACTTACGTGTGCATTTGCTTCTGCATGCGAGCACACGGACAGGGGCGCTTTAAAAAAAAATTTCTTTTTATTGTTCATTTTACTTTATTTATTTTAGTTTGACACTCCCCCCCCCCAAAAAAAAAACATTTGATCACTTTTATTCCTATTACAAGGAATGTAAACATCCCTTGTAATAGGAATATGGCGTGACAGGTCCTCTTTACAGTGAGATATGGGGTCAATAAGACCCCACATCTCACCTCTAGGCTGGCTTCAATCGTAGCGGTGGGTCGGTAGAAGCACCGGAGGGCGGCGGGAAGGGGGGGACGTCCCCTCTCGCCTCCCATAAGAATGATCAAGCAGTGGAACAGCTGCTATGATTGTTCTTATGGTGTAGGGAATCGCTGGCTGAAAAAGCTGATATATGAACAATGCCTGTAGCAGCAGGCATCATTCAGATATCCCCGCACAAAGTCAAGGACGTCATATTACGGTGGGCGGGAAGTGGTTAAAACGCTTTTTTTTAACACAAAGTTGTCCATTTATACAATATTCCTAACACATAGCATGTACATACCAAAAATGACACCCCAAAATAGATTCTCCTACTCCTTCTGAGTACGGCGATACCACATGTGTGAGACTTCCACAGCCTGGCCACATACAGAGGCCAAGTACGGCAGAGTACAGCTGAGTACAGCCGAGTACGGCCGAGTATAGCTGAGTATGGCTGCGCATGGCTGGGTATGGCTGCGCATGGCTGGGTATGGCTGAGTATGGCAGGGTATCGCCAAGTATGACTGGGTATGGCTGGGTATTGCAGAGTATGGCTGGGTATTGCAGGGTATGACTGGGTATGACTGGGTATGACTGGGTATTGCAAAGTAGTGCAGGGTAGTGCAGAGTATTGCAGAGTAGTGTGGAGTAGTGCAGAGTTGTGCAGAGTATTGCGGAGTATTGCGGAGTAGTGCGGAGTATTGCGGAGCATTTCGGAGCATTGCGGAGTAGTGCAGAGTATTGCGGGGTATTGCAGGGTGTTGCAGAGTATTGCGGGGTGTTGCGGAGTAGTGCAGAGTGTTGCAGAGTATTGCAGGGGGTGTTGCTGAGTATTGCAGGGTATTGCAGATTATTGCAGGGTAGTGCAGAGTATTGCAGGGTGTTGCAGAGTATTGCGGGGTATTGCAGGGTGTTGCGGAGTATTGCGGGGTGTTGCGGAGTAGTGCAGAGTATTGCGGGGCATTGCAGAGTATTGCGGGGTATTGCAGGGTGTTGCAGAGTATTGCGGGGTGTTGCGGAGTAGTGCAGAGTATTGCGGGGCATTGCAGAGTATTGCGGGGCATTGCAGAGTATTGCGGGGTATTGCAGAGTATTGTGGGGTATTGCAGAGTATTGTGGGGTATTGCAGAGTTTTGTGGGGTATTGCAGAGCATTATAGTATGGAGGGATGGCTGAGCATGGATGGCTGGATGTGACTGTATTTGTCACTGAGCAGCGCTGTGGGCACTACAGATGCAGCCCACAACACTGCTGCCATCTGATCCCTCCTCCTCTCCTCCCCCTCTGTACCGATCGGTACACAGAGGGGAGGGAGGAACTGGCGTCATGACAGGACGACGGTTTGTTTACATGTGATCGCTCCGTCATTTGACATAGTGATCACATGGTAAACGGCCGTGACTAGCGGCTGTTTACCGTGATCCGTGGTCACGGATGTTCTTGGGTGTGCGCCCCAGGGGACGTGCGAGAGCAGGATTCTGGGAGGACGTCCATGGAAGCCCACCCAGAATAAGCCGACCGTGCTGTAGCCATCTTTCGGCTATGGCCCGGTCGGCATGTGGTTAAACAAGGCTAAATTGGCCATTGACATGCATCACAGTTGAACTTAGGAATGTGTCTTTGCAAAGTTAAACTAAATTAAATCCTTTCTTATTTTTGCTTGGGGATAAAGAGCAGAGAGATTAAAAGTCTTGTCAGTTTTTGGGGATGTCTGCACCCCTGATAGGGTGAAGACACCTCCCAAATGTATTCACTTCCTGTCACATAGCCAAACAGGAAGTGAGGGTAAAACCCTACCAATGTCTTTCCTTGGGGACACACAGGTCAATCTAAATAGTTTCCCCATTAGGTAAATTGCACTCTAGCATTTTGCTGTGTACACCCCAAATTATTAAGTATCTTGGACTTTGGGGTTTATTTACTAAAGGCAAATCCACTTTGCACTACAAGTGCACTTGGAAGTGCAGTTGCTGGAGATCCGAGGGGGAAATGCAAGGAAAATTAAAAAAAAAACAGCATATCTTTGCTTCTACATGATTGGATGGTAAAATCACCAGTGCTTTACTTCAGATTTACAGCAAGTACACTTGTATTGCAGAGTGGATTTGCCTTTAATAAACCCCAAAATACCTAATAATTTGGGGTGTACACAACAAAATTCTAGAGTGCAATTTGCCCAATGGGGGCACTAGTTAGATTGACCTGTGTGTCCCCAAAGAAAGACATTGATAGGGTTTTACCCTCACTTCCTGTTTATGTGACAGGAAGTGAAGCCAATTTTAAGAAAAGGGACACAAAGCCCAACCTAAAAAAGACAAGCAGGGGCTCTAACACTCACTTGGTTTCCCTCAAATGCCCACAATTAGAATAGGATTGTCTTGAGCTCGATTTTAGCTCAGTGCTTCTCAACCCTGTCCTCAAGTAGCCATGTTTGCAGGTTTTCCTTCATCTTGCCCAGGTGCGTTAAATGAGTCAATCAATCAGTGGCTTGGTATTTTGGGCAGCTATTTTAGCTAAGATAAATTCCAAAAACATGGCCCATCGGAGGTACTTGAGGACTGAGGCTGAGAACCACTGCCTTTCCAAATAGAAAATTGAATACTTACCGCTCTGTAATTTTCCTTTACTGGTGACTATCCATGGAAGCATATCCATGCATGTGCTACCATGAAGGCACGAGGAAAGTAACTTTTAGACAAATCACACCTTTGTTTTGCCTTGCCAATCAGCCAAGTTAAGCTTCACCTGGGAAATCTGTTGCATGAAAAATAACAAAACACATAAAACAAATTGCTACAAATTGCAACAAAACAGGACTTGGAAAAGAGCAAGGAAAGCAGAAAACACACGTATGTTAACCATTTCAGCCCTGGAAGGATTTACCCCCTTCTTGACCAGAGCACTTTTTGCGATACGGCACTGCGTCGCTTTAACTGACAATTGCGCGGTCGTGCAACATTGCACCAAAACAGAATTGGCGTCCTTTTTTTTCCCACAAATAGAGCTTTCTTTTGGTGGTATTTGATCACCTCTGCGGTTTTTAGTTTTTGCACTATAAACAAAAAAAGAGCAACAATTTTGAAAAAAAGCAATATTTTTTACTTTTTGCTATAATAAATATCTCCCAAAAATATCTAAAAAAAAACAAATTTCTTTCTCAGTTTAGGCCGATATGTATTCTACATATTTTTGATTAAAAAAAAATGTAAAAAATAAAATGAAATCGCAATAAGCGTACAGTGGGGACAGAAAGTATTCAGAACCCCTTACATTTTTCACTCTTTGTTATATTGCAGCCATTTGCTAAAATCATGTAAGTTCATTTTTTTCCTCATTAATGTATACACAGCACCCCATATTGACAGAAAAACACAGAATTGTTGACATTTTTGCACATTTATTAAAAAAGAAAAACTGAAATATCACATGGTCCTAAGTATTCAGGCCCTTTGCTCAGTATTTAGTAGAAGCACCCTTTTGATCTAATACAGCCATGAGTCTTTTTGGGAAAGATGCAAGTTTTTCAGACCTGGATTTGGGGATCCTCTGCCATTCCTCCTTGCAGATCCTCTCCAGTTTTGTCAGGTTGGATGGTAAAAGTTGGTGGACAGCCATTTTTAGGTCTCTCCAGAGATGATCAATTGGGTTTAAGTCAGGGCTCTGGCTGGGCCATTCAAGAACAGTCACAGAGTTGTTGTAAAGCCACTCCTTCATTATTTTAGCTGTGTGCTTAGGGTCAGTGTCTTGTTGGAAGGTAAACCTTCGGCCCAGTCTGAGGTCCTGATCACTCTGGAGAAGGTTTTCATCCAGGATATCCCTGTCTCTGCAGCTGAAAAACACCCCCACAGCATGATGCTGCCACCACCATGCTTCACTGTTGGGACTGTATTGGACAGGTGATGAGTAGTGCCTGGTGTTTTCCACACATACCGCTTAGAATTAAGGCCAAAAAGTTCTATCTTGGTCTCATCAGACCAGAGAATCTTA
Source organism: Aquarana catesbeiana (assembly GCF_042186555.1). Lineage (NCBI taxonomy): Eukaryota > Metazoa > Chordata > Amphibia > Anura > Ranidae > Aquarana > Aquarana catesbeiana. Next base: position 269,912,613 of record NC_133328.1, on the reverse strand, counting down.
TTTCTCACCATCTTGGAGTTCTTCAGGTGTTTTTTAGCAAACTCCATGCAGGCTTTCATGTGTCTTGCACTGAGGAGAGGCTTCCGTTGGGCCACTCTGCCATAAAACCCCGACTTGTGGAGGGCTGCAGTGATGGTTGACTTTCTACAACTTTCTCCCATCTCCCGACTTCATCTCTGGAGCTCAGCCACAGTGATCTTTGGGTTCTTCTTTACCTCTCTCACCAAGGCTCTTCTCCCCCGATAGCTCAGTTTGGCCGGACGGCCTGCTCTAGGAAGGGTTCTGGTTGTCCCAAACGTCTTCCATTTAAGGATTATGGAGGCCACTGTGCTCTTAGGAGCCTTAAGTGCAGCAGAAATTTTTTTGTAACCTTGACCAGATCTGTGCCTTGCCACAATTCTGTCTCTGAGCTCTTCAGGCAGTTCCTTTGACCTCATGATTCTCATTTGCTCTGACATACACTGTGAGCTGTATGGTCTTATATAGACAGGTGTGTGGCTTTCCTAATCAAGTCCAATCAGTATAATCAAACACAGCGGGACTCAAATGAAGGTGTAGAACCATCTCATGATCAGAATAAATGGACAGCATATGAGTTAAATATATGAGTGTCACAGCAAAGGGTCTGAATACTTAGGACCATGTGATATTTCAGTTTTTCTTTCTTAATAAATCTGCAAAAATGTCAACAATTCTATGTTTTTCTGTCAATATGGGGTGCTGTGTGTACATTAATGAGGAAAAAAATGAACTTAAATGATTTTAGCAAATGGCTGCAATATAACAAAGAGTGAAAAATTTAAGGGGGTCTGAATACTTTCCGTCCCCACTGTATATTGACTGGTTGGCGCAAAAGTTATAGCATCTACAAAATAGGGGATAGATTTATGGCATTTTTATTATTAATTTTTTTTTTAGTAATGGCGGCGATCTGCGATTTTTATTGTACTGCAACACTTTTGACACTATTTTGGGACCATTGTCATTTATACAGCAATCAGTGCTATAAAAATGCACTGATAACTGTGTAAATGACACTGGCAGGGAAGGGGTTAACCACTAGGGGGCAATCAAGGGGTTAAGTGTGTCCTAGGGAGTGATTCTAACTGTGGGGGGATGGACTCACTACAACATGATCTCAGGCCCTCCGGCGGACGTAGAGTCTGCGGGACCCACGGGCACGGTCACGGAGTACGCAGTGGGTGCGCGTGTGCCCACAATGCCACAATTTAAAGGGGACGTACCTGTACGCCCATTTGCCCAGCCATGCCATTGTGCTGACGTACATCGTCGTGCGCTGGTCAGCAAGGGGTTAATTTGAGACACTAACAGAATATGTAGAAAAAATCAAAAAAAAAAAAAATCAAAAAAAAAAAAAAAAAAAAAGACTGCGCTAAGACAAAAGGCAACAATCATGTGATATGACTAATCAGAACATATGAATATGTTTAAAATTGAGTTTTTCAAAATTAATATTTATGAATAAAAAACACCAGAGCTTTCTTAAAAAAGTGACTGAAAATATATAATAACCAAATAAAGATATAAAAAGTCCCAAATGAAGGTAAGAAAAAGTGACTAGTGTCACAAAAACACACAGTCCCTGGAGCCAAGGCAAAATGCAAACAATGATCTTGGACATGTAACGCAATCCTTGGAGCCAAGGTAGATGTATTCAGTGTACATAGACGTAAAACACCCAGTGAAAAATCCTCCACCTAATAAGATGTCCGCTTACCAGAGGTAAGCTGTGAATCAGCTTAGTATTAACCTCTCCACGGGGAAGATCAGCTCCTCAGGTCTCCAACCAAGGAAGGGGGTGGGCAGGATCTTACGATGTGTTTAGCTCAATCCACACAGTAGGAGGACCTGCAGGTAAGCTTATAATAAAGCTTGAATCTAGCAGCCTCAAGCAGACTCACAGCTCTTCAAGACAGGTGTATATCAGAATATGGTTTTGAGGTCTGACCATTTTGCAGAGGAAATTAACAGGAGTGTGCCATCTATCATCTATTAAGAATTTAAACATTAATTAGTCACAAGATCTTGAGGAAGATTTTGCAAAATAATGCAGCACAGACAATTAAATCAAAGTGAAACAACCTACAAACGACACATATTGACAACATCAAAAATATTTCAGGGGAAAATCCCCCCCTAATAAAAATACAATAGACCAAAGTAAAAAAAACGTGCTCTAAAACACATCTGTTTTGCAAAGACATAATACATAAAACAAACAAAATAAAAAACAAAATACAAAGAGAAAATACATGTGTTACAAACTCTATAAGGACACCCAAATTTACTCTCTTGCCAGTTTTCAGGGGAAAGGTAAAGAATGCTATCTGCAAGCTTTATATAACATAGGTTTGCGTGCTAATGAGGCCATTAAAAACACATGCACAGTCCATGAAACACACAAAAATGCAAGTTCACCCAATGTAAAGACAGAACTTCAAAGTGAGTACACCTGTTAAGGATGTCCTTAAATTACAAACCCAAAAAACACACTCTGAGCATGCCCAGAAACATCCAAGTGCTGTTCACACACAAAAAGAAGAAAAAAAAGCAAAGTCCCTGAGCATGCCCAGACCAATCCAAATGCATTTCACACACCAAAAGGCACAGGAATAAATCAAAGTCCCTGAGCATGCCCAGACTAACCCAAATGCATCTAGCACAAAATAAGCCACCCCCATGTACAAAATTAAGCACATCATCCAGCATGCTACACAGTTACAGATGGGACAAACTCTCCTGGTCCAGGGGAGCAAACAAAGAGCCTAACATGGGAAAAAGTTATACAACAAATACCATTGCAGTCTATGGGAACTGACTTGTTAATTTAGCTAGTCCCCACTTGGCTGGCTTATCTTCTAGTTATTGGACTTAAAATGGGTATGGGGGCCCAGGGCCCACCCTAAGGGACAATGTCACCAATTTGGACAACCCCAAAAACGAAACAAGAAGTGCCATTAAAAATTCAAAATTGCTGAAAAGCTAGTAACTTGGGGGGGCTTACTCTGCCTGTAAAGTGGTGCATCTGTAGCATGTATCCAAAATGCTGCTTCAAAGATGTACGGCTTTAGAGAAAAGTTACAAATCTACATTGCAGCTGCAAGATTTTAACACCAAAAAAATAGCCTGCCCCCCAATACATACAAGGTAATTTGGGTCTGTTAAGGCTTAAAATGAGAACCCCCACGTGAAAAATCCCACCCCAAAAGAAAAAAATATTTTTTCCCTCTCAAACACTAACAAACCCCTAGCCAAACACACAGCAAGCCAGCCCATGAAAGGGGGGTGGATGCTTAGGGGCAGGAGGGGCTCGGGCACCCCAAAAGTCAACCACCTTGTTCCCATATTCAGGGGGACGAGGGCCTCTTCCACACAACCCTGGGCTGGGGTTGTGGGGGGCTGCAGACAGGAGGCTTTACAGAATGTGGAGAGCTCCTTTAAAGGTACTTTGTGGTTGGTATTGGGCTGAGCCCAACATGCCCCAAAGGCAGCCACCTATGTTGAGTGCATGTGGCCTTGTATGGTTCAGGAGGGGGCTGGGCAATCACTCTTCTCGCCCCTTTCCTAGCTGGCCCTGTTGTATGCTCTGAAAGGATGCAATTTGGATTGGTGAAGGCAGCTCACAGCCTTTGGAGAATGGAGTAGAGTGTGGAGTTCCCCTTTAAAAGCAAAAGCTAGCCCATGGAAATCCAAGGGGTTAGAGGGGGAGATAAGAGCATTGTAGAATGGAGTGTGGAGTTACCCTTTAAAAGCAAAAGCTAGCCAAAAGAAATCATATGCATTAGAAGGGGGAGACAAGAGCATTGGAGAATGTAGTGTGGAGTTCCCCTTTAAAAGCAAAAGGTAGCCCAAAGAAATCATATGCATTAGAGGGGGAAGGTTAAATGCTCTTTTAGGAGGAGCTAGAGGAGCGAGAGTCTTTTTACATAATTTTAACAAGGTGCATGTCACATGCTGGCAACGTAACATTCTAACTAGGGATGAGCCGAACACCCCCCCGGTTCGGTTCACACCAGAACCTGCGAACGGACCGAAAAATTTGCACGAACATTAGAACCCCATTGACATCTATGGGACTCGAACGTTTGAAATCAAAAGTGCTCATTTTAAAGGCTAATTTTCATGGTATTGTCCTAAAAAGGGTTTGGGGACGCGGGTCCTGCCCCAGGGGACATGTATTAATGCAAAAAAAACTTTTAAAAACGGCCGTTTTTTCGGGAGCAGTGATTTTAATGATGCTTAAAGTAAAAAAAAAAGTGAAATATTCCTTTAAACATCGTACCTGGCGGTCTCTATAGTATGCCTGTAAAGTGGCGCGTGTTTCCTGTACTTAGAACAGTCCCTGCACAAAATTACATTTTTAAAGGAAAAAAAGTCATTTAAAACTGCCTGTGGCTTTAATGTAATGTCGGGTCCTGGCAATATGGATGAAAATCAGTGAGACAAACGGCATGGGTACCCTCCAGTCCATTACCAGGCCCTTTGGGTCCTGTATGGATATTAAGGGGAACCCCGCACCCAAATTAAAAAAAGGAAAGGCGTGGGGCCCCCAGGCCCTATATACTCTGAACAGCAGTATACAGGCGGTGCAAACAAGACATGGACTGTAGGTTTGTTGTTAAGTAGAATCTGTTTGTAATTTTGAACTGGTACTTTTTTAAAGCGTAGCTCCAGCCAAAAAATGTGTTTTTAAGCTTTTTGGAAAACATAGGGAAGGGTTATCACTCCTGTGACATTTGTTTTGCTGTCTGTGCTCCTCTTCAGAAGATTTCACCTCACTTTTTGTCCCAATGACAAATGGTTTTTGAAAATGTGGGGTTTTTAGTGAAACAAGGATTGGTGATAAAGCATCAGTGGAAAGGAGAAAAGTTTTTTCCCATATTAGCTCTTACAGGAGAGAATTTCCCTTCCTATGGGGTAGATTTCATCTCACTTCATGTTGTCTCCTTCCGTTTGCAAGTAGAAGTCATTTGTAAGTTGAATGTTTGAAAGTAGGGGCCTGCCCTATATACTCAGCAGAAATTTGGGCCTTAGGTGTTGTTGTGGCCTCAACACTGTAAGCCCTCACAGGGCCCTGCTGTGAAATATTAGATCAAGAATTGTAATTACATGCCCCTGTTGAACAGAGCCAGAAAAATTGGGCCTTTGGTGATGGTGGTGGTGGTGCTGGTGCCACAACACTGTAAGTCCTCACGGTTACTCTTGGTGGGCGCTGGAACGGGCCCTGCTGTGAAATATTAGATCAAGAATTGTAATTACATGCCCCTGTTGAACAGGGGCTGAAAAAATGGGCCTTTGGTGGTGGTGGTGGTGCTGGTACCACAACACTGTAAGTCCTCACAGTTAATCTTGGTGGGCGCAGAAACGGGCCCTGCTGTGAAATATTAGATCAAGAATTCTAATTACATGCCCCTGTTGAACAGGGGCTGAAAAATTGGGTCTTAGGCACTGGTGCTGTTGCCACAACACTGCAACCCCTCACAGATACTCTAGTTGGAACGCAGGAACGAGCCCTGCTGCAAAGTATTGCATCAAAAATTGTAATTACATGCCCCTGTTAAACAGGGGCTGAAAAATTGGGCCTTAGGCACTGGTGCTGGTGCCACAACACTGCAACCCCTCACAGATACTCTAGTTGGAGCGCAGGAACTAGCCCTGCTGCAAAGAATTGCATCAAAAATTGTAATTACATGCACCTATTAAACAGGGGCTGAAAAATTGGGCCTTAGGCAACGGGGGCGGCGCCCAGAACCAAAAATGTTCTTACAAGCTATCAGCATGATCGTTGAGGAGGAAGAGGATAATTACTCAGGATAGTTACTCAGCATCAGCATAGGCAGTCTTTGAAGGAATTTGACATTTCAAAAAAAAATTATTCAGTTACATCAGCATCAGGTGCTTGGTAGCTGGTGGTGATCCAAGACTGATTCATTTTTATGAAGGTCAGTCGATCGACCGAGTCGGTGGACAGACGCACCCTGTGATCGGTTACAAAGCCTCCAGCAGCACTGAATGTGCATTCCGAAAGAACGCTGGATGCAGGACAGGCCAGTAGCTCAATTGCATACTGTGCAAGCTCTGGCCAGTGATCCATCCGCAAGACCCAGTAACCCAGTGGATTTTCGGTGGGAAAGGTGTCCAAGTCAGATCTTGCCCTTAGGTATTCCTGCACCATGTAAAACAGACGCTGGCAATGGTTGCTGGAAGCGATCATACCTTGGGGCTGCGGACTAAAAAATTGTCTGAACGCATCGGTCAGACGGCCACCTTCTCCACCGCTCCTTCTTTGACTGACCGAAGCCTCAGCAACACGTTGTCCAGAAACAGGAGTTTGTAACCTCCCATTCTCTGGGAACGCATTGCACAGACCTTTCTGCAAGGCCTCCCGAAGATGTTTCATCCTCTGCTCCCTCTGCGACAGGAAGATAAGGTCCGCAAATTTACCCTTGTAACGTGGATCAAGGAGGGTTGCCAGCCAGTATTGGTCCTTCTCCTTGATACCACGAATACGAGGATCCTTATGCAGGCTTTGCAGGATCAGGGAGGCCATGCAGCGTAGGTTTGCTGAGGCATTCGGTCCAGAGTCCTCTGGGTCACTAAGGACGACATGGGCTGCAGCCACCTCCTCCCAGCCACGTACAAGTCCATGTGTTTCTTGGGACTGATCCCTTAAAGACTGCTGCTGATGCCGAGTGCCAGGCTCCACCTCCATACTGACACAATCCTCCTCCTCCTCTTCCTGTGTGATCGGCGGGCACGCAGAAACACTGTCTGGATAAAGGGGGCCTTGAGAGCTAAGGAAGTCCTCCTCTTCCTGCCTCTGTTCTGCCTCAAGTGCCCTGTCCATTATTCCATGCAGCGTGTGCTTAAACAGGTGGACAAGGGGGACAGTGTCACTGATGTATGCACTGTCACCGCTCACCATCCTCGTGGCCTCCTCAAATGGTGACAGGACAGTGCATGCATCCCTATTCATGGCCCACTGGCGTGGAGAAAAAAAACAAGTTCCCCTGACCCTGTCCTGGTGCCATAGTCGCACAGGTACCCATTGATGGCCCTCTGCTGCGTGTGCAGCCGCTGCAGCATGGTCAATGTTGAGTTCCACCTGGTGGGCATGTCACAGATTAGGCGGTTCTTGGGCAGGTTAAACTCCTTTTGGAGGTCTGCCAGCCGAGCACTGGCATTATATGACCAGCGGAAATGCACACAGACTTTCCTGGCCTGCCTCAGGACATCCTGTAAGCCCGGGTACCTGCCCAAGAACCGCTGCACCACCAAGTTAAAGACGTGAGCCAAACAGGGCACATGGGTCAGTTGTCCCTGTCAGAGGGAGGAGAGGAGGTTGGTGCCATTGTCGCAAACCACCATTCCTGCCTTAAGTTGGCATGGCATCAACCACCTCTGAACCCTGCAGAGCTGACAGAACCTCTGCCCCAGTGTGGCTCCTGTCCCCCAAGCACACCAGCTCAAGCACCGCATGGCATCTTTTGGCCTGCGTACTTGCGTAGCCCCTTGAATGCCTACGGAGCACCGCTGGTTCCGAGGACAAAGCACAGGAAGAGGCCATGGAGGAAGAAGAAGAGGAGGGGGTGGAGGAGAAAGGTGTGTCACAATCATTAGTAGTGGCATTTTGGAGGCATGGTGGCGGAACAACCTCCAAAACTACTGCACCTTGTCCTGTATCCTTCCCAGCTGCCAGCAGAGTGACCCAATGCTCCGTGAAACTTAGGTAACTTCCCTGTCCATGCCTGCTGGACCATAAATCAGCGGTAATATGCACCTTACTGCTGACCGCCCTGTCCAGCGAGGCCAAGACATTGCCTTCCACATGCCGGTAGAGAGCCGGAAAAGCCTTCCATGAGAAAAAGTGGTGTTTGGGTACCTGCCACAGAGGCACCGCACATTCCACAAACTTACAGAAGGGGGCAGAGTCTACCAACTGAAAAGGTAGCAGTTGAAGTGCTAGCAATTTTGCCAAGCTAGCATTCAACCGCTGGGCATGTGGATGGCTGGGAGCAAACTTCTTTTGGCAGTGCAGCAGCTGGGGCAGGGAAATTTGCCTGGTACAATCTGACGTTGGTGTACCGAAAGCAGATTGCCCACAAGTACTTGGCTGTGACACACCTAATTCTACACCTTCATTCCTCTCAGTGCAGGTCTCAGAGAGGACTAAAGGTATAGTGGGGTTGGAGATCTCAGCTAATGAGGAGCAAGGAGAAGTCCTCTTTGTTCTTTGGTGTGGGTCTTTTAGATATTGTCAGGGACATGCCGGTGCCCGTTGGGCAAACATGCGTGTGTGCGTGTGCATGCGGGGCTTGTCCAGGGCATTGCGGTTGAATTCTCCACCGTGCGCGCTAGAGCTGTTTGGCGCTAAGGGCTCTTTAACCACTTGATGACCGCCTCACGCCGATTTACGTCGGCAAGGTGGCACGGACAGGCAAAATCACGTACATATACGTGATTTGCCTTCCGCGGGTGGGGGGGTCGTCTTTTGTTCAGCAGCGATCAGAGGTGAGGGGGAGGTCATCCATTCGTGGCCCCCCCCTCGCGATCGCCGCCGGCCAATCACATCATTCCTTTGCTGCTGTATGCTAAACAGCAGCAAAGGAAATGATGTCATCTCTCCTCGGCTCGGTAATTTCCGTTCCGGCCCGAGGAGAGAAGACCGGTATGTGAGTGCACAACACACACACACACAGTAGAACATGCCAGGCACACAAAACACCCCGACCCCCCCCCCCCGATCGCCCCCCGATCCCCCCCCAATCACCCCCCCCCTTCACAAACTGACACCAGCAGTTTTTTTTTTTTTTTTCTGATTACTGCATTGGTGTCAGTTTGTGACAGTTACAGTGTTGGGACAGTTAGTATTACCCCCCTAACCCCCCCTAATAAAGTTTTAACCCCTTGATCACCCCCTGTCACCAGTGTCGCTAAGCGATCATTTTTCTGATCGCTGTATTAGTGTCGCTGGTGACGCTAGTTAGGGAGGTAAATATTTAGGTTCGCCGTCAGCGTTTTATAGCGACAGGGACCCCCATATACTACCGAATAAATGTTTTAACCCTTTGATTGCCCCCTAGTTAACCCTTTCACCACTGATCACCGTATAACTGTTACGGGTGACGCTGGTTAGTTTGTTTATTTTTTATAGTGTCAGGGCACCCGCCGTTTATTACCGAATAAAGGTTTAGCCCCCTGATCGCCCGGCGGTGATATGCGTCGCCCCAGGCAGCGTCAGATTAGCGCCAGTACCGCTAACACCCACGCACGCAGCATACGCCTCCCTTAGTGGTATAGTATCTGATCGGATCAATATCTGATCCGATCAGATCTATACTAGCGTCCCCAGCAGTTTAGGGTTCCCAAAAACACAGTGTTAGCGGGATCAGCCCAGATACCTGCTAGCACCTGCGTTTTGCCCCTCCGCCCAGCCCAGCCCAAGTGCAGTATCGATCGATCACTGTCACTTACAAAACACTAAACGCATAACTACAGCGTTCGCAGAGTCAGGCCTGATCCTCAGTTTTTTTGGTAGCATTTTGGTGAACTGGCAAGCACCAGCCCCAGGCAGCGTCAGGTTAGCGCCAGTAGCACTAACACTCATGCACGCACCGTACAGCTCCCTTAGTGGTATAGTATCTGATCGGATCAATATCTGATCCGATCAGATCTATACTAGCGTCCCCAGCAGTTTAGGGTTCCCAAAAACGCAGTGTTAGCGGGATCAGCCCAGATACCTGCTAGCACCTGCGTTTTGCCCCTCCGCCCGGCCCAGCCCAGCCCACCCAAGTGCAGTATCGATCGATCACTGACACTTACAAAACACTAAATGCATAACTGCAGCGTTCGCAGAGTCAGGCCTGATCCCTGCGATCACTAACAGTTTTTTTGGTAGTATTTTGGTGAACTGGCAAGCACCAGCCCCAAGCAGCGTCAGATTAGCGCCAGTACCGCTAACACCCACGCACGCACCGTACACCTCCCTTAGTGCTATAGTATCTGAACGGATCAATATCTGATCCGATCAGATCTATACTGGCGTCCCCAGCAGTTTAGGGTTCCCAAAAACGCAGTGTTAGCGGGATCAGCCCAGATACCTGCTAGCACCTGCATTTTGCCCCTCCGCCCGGCCCAGCCCACCCAAGTGCAGTATCGATCGATTACTGTCACTTACAAAACACTTAACGCATAACTGCAGCATTCGCAGAGTCAGGCCTGATCCCTGCGATCGCTAACAGTTTTTTTGGTAGCTTTTTATTGAACTGGCAAGCGCCAGCGGCCTAGTACACCCCGGTCGTAGTCAAACCAGCACTGCAGTAACACTTGGTGACGTGGCGAGTCCCATAAGTGCAGTTCAAGCTGGTGAGGTGGCAAGCACAAGTAGTGTCCCGCTGCCACCAAGAAGACAAACACAGGCCCGTCGTGCCCATAGTGCCCTTCCTGCTGCATTCGCCAATCCTAATTGGGAACCCACCGCTTCTGCAGCGCCCGTACTTCCCCCATTCACATCCCCAACCAAATGCAGTCGGCTGCATGAGAGGCATTTTCTTTATGTCCTCCCGAGTACCCCTACCCAACGAACCCCCAAAAAAGATGTCGTGTCTGCAGCAAGCGCGAATATAGGCGTGACACCCTCTATTATTGTCCCTCCTGTCCTGACAATCCTGGTCTTTGCATTGGTGAATGTTTTGAACGCTACCATTCATTAGTTGAGTATTAGCGTAGGGTACAGCATTGCACAGACTAGGCACACTTTCACAGGGTCTCCCAAGATGCCATCGCATTTTGAGAGACCCGAACCTGGAACCGGTTACCGTTATAAAAGTTAGTTACAAAAAAAGTGTAAAAAAAAAAAAAATATATAAAATAAAAAAAAAAGTTGTCGTTTTATTGTTCTCTCTCTCTATTCTCTCTCTCTTGTTCTGCTCTTTTTTACTGTATTCTATTCTGCAATGTTTTATTGTTATTATGTTTTATCATGTTTGCTTTTCAGGTATGCAATTTTTTATACTTTACCGTTTACTGTGCTTTATTGTTAACCATTTTTTTGTCTTCAGGTACGCCATTCACGACTTTGAATGGTTATACCAGAATGATGCCTGCAGGTTTAGGTATCATCTTGGTATCATTCTTTTCAGCCAGCGGTCGGCTTTCATGTAAAAGCAATCCTAGTGGCTAATTAGCCTCTGGACTGCTTTTACAAGCCGTGGGAGGGAAAGCTCCCCCCCCACCGTCTTCCGTGTTTTTCTCTGGCTCTCCTGTCTCAACAGGGAACCTGAGAATGCAGCCGGTGATTCAGCCAGCTGACCATAGAGCTAATCAGAGACCAGAGTGGCTCCAAACATCTCTATGGCCTAAGAAACCGGAAGCTACGAGCATTTTATGACTTAGATTTCGCCGGATGTAAATAGCGCCATTGGGAAATTGGGGAAGCATTTTATCACACCGATCTTGGTGTCATCAGATGCTTTGAGGGCAGAGGAGAGATCTAGGGTCTAATAGACCCCAATTTTTTCAAAAAAGAGTACCTGTCACTACCTATTGCTATCATAGGGGATATTTACATTCCCCGAGATAACAATAAAAATGATTAAAAAAAAAAAAAAATAAAAGGAACAGTTTAAAAATAAGATAAAAAAGCAAAAAAAATAATAAAGAAAAAAAAAAAAAAAAAAGCACCCCTGTCGCCCCCTGCTCTCGCGCTAAGGCGAACGCAAGCGGCGATCTGTCGTCAAACGTAAACAGCAATTGCACCATGCATGTGAGGTATCGCCGCGAAGGTCAGATCGAAGGCAGTAATTTTTGCAGTAGACCTCCTCTGTAAATCTAAAGTGGTAACCTGTAAAGGCTTTTAAAGGCTTTTAAAAATGTATTTATTTTGTTGCCACTGCACGTTTGTGCGCAATTTTAAAGCATGTCATGTTTGGTATCCATGTACTCAGCCTAAGATTATCTTTTTTATTTCATCAAACATTTGGGCAATATAGTGTGTTTTAGTGCATTAAAATTGTGTTTTTTCCCCAAAAAATGCGTTTGAAAAATCGCTGCGCAAATACTGTGTGAAAAAAAAAATGAAACACCCACCATTTTAATCTGTAGGGCATTTGGTTTGAAAAAATATATTATGTTTGGGGGTTCAAAGTAATTTTTTTGCAAAAAAAATAACTTTTTCATGTAAACAATGAGTGTCAGAAAGGGCTTTGTCTTCAAGTGGTTAGAAGAGTTGGTGATGTGTGACATAAGCTTCTAAATGTTGTGCATAAAATGCCAGGACAGTTCAAAACCCCCCAAATGACCCCATTTTGGAAAGTAGACACCCCAAGCTATTTGCTGAGAGGCATGTCGAGTCCATGGAATATTTTATATTGCGACACAAGTTGCGGGAAAGAGACAAATTTTTTTTTTTTTTTTTTGCACAAAGTTGTCACTAAATGATATATTGCTCAAACATGCCATGGGAATATGTGAAATTACACCCCAAAATACATTCTGCTGCTTCTCCTGAGTACGGGGATACCACATGTGTGAGACTTTTTGGGAGCCTAGCCGCGTACGGGACCCCGAAAACCAAGCACCGCCTTCAGGCTTTCTAAGGGCGTGAATTTTTGATTATACTCTTCACTGCCTATCACAGTTTTGGAGGCCATGGAAAGCCCAGGTGGCACAAACCCCCCCCAAATGACCCCATTTTGGAAAGTAGACACCCAAAGCTATTTGCTGAGAGGTATAGTGAGTATTTTGCAGACCTCACTTTTTGTCACAAAGTTTTGAAAATTGAAAAAAGAAAAAAAAAAAGTTTTTTCTTGAATTTCTTCATTTTCAAAAACAAATGAGAGCTGCAAAATACTCACCATGCCTCTCAGCAAATAGCTTGGGGTGTCTACTTTCCAAAATGGGGTCATTTGGGGGGGTTTTGTGCCACCTGGGCATTCCATGGCCTCCGAAACTGTGATAGGCAGTGAAGAGTGAAATCAAAAATTTTCACCCTTAGAAATCCTGAAGGCGGTGCTTGGTTTTCGGGGCCCCGTACGCGGCTAGGCTCCCAAAAAGTCCCACACATGTGGTATCCCCATACTCAGGAGAAGCAGCTAAATGTATTTTGGGGTGCAATTCCACATATGCCCATGGCCTGTGTGAGCAATATATCATTTAGTGACAACTTTGTGCAAAAAAAAAAAAAAAAAAAAAAAAAAGTGTCACTTTCCCGCAACTTGTGTCAAAATATAAAATATTCCATGGACTCAATATGCCTCTCAGCAAATAGCTTGGGGTGTCTACTTTCCAAAATGGGGTCATTTGGGGGGGTTTGTGCCACCTGGGCATTCCATGGCCTCCGAAACTGTGATAGGCAGTGAAGAGTGAAATCAAAAATTTACACCCTTAGAAATCCTGAAGGCGGTGCTTGGTTTTCGGGGCCCCGTACGCGGCTAAGCTCCCAAAAAGTCCCACACATGTGGTATCCCCATACTCAGGAGAAGCAGCTGAATGTATTTTGGGGTACAATTCCACATAGGCCCATGACCTGTGTGAGCAATATATCATTTAGTGACAACTTTTTGTAAATATTTTTTTTTTTTTGTCATTATTCAATCACTTGGGACAAAAAAAATAAATTTTCAATGGGTTCAACACGCCTCTCAGCAATTTCCTTGGGGTGTCTACTTTCCAAAATGGGGTCATTTGGGGGGGTTTTGTACTGCCCTGCCATTTTAGCACCTCAAGAAATGACATAGGCAGTCATAAACTAAAAGCTGTGTAAATTACAGAAAATGTACCCTAGTTTGTAGACGCTATAACTTTTGCGCAAACCAATAAATATATGCTTATTGACATTTTTTTTACCAAAGACATGTGGCCGAATACATTTTGGCCTAAATGTATGACTAAAATTTAGTTTATTGGATTTTTTTTATAACAAAAAGTAGAAAATATCATTTTTTTTCAAAATTTTCGGTCTTTTTCCGTTTATAGCGCAAAAAATAAAAACTGCAGAGGTGATCAAATACCATCAAAAGAAAGCTCTATTTGTGGGAAGAAAAGGACGCAAATTTCGTTTGGGTACAGCATTGCATGACCGCGCAATTAGCAGTTAAAGCGACGCAGTGCCAAATTGGAAAAAGACCTCTGGTCCTTAGGCAGCATAATGGTCCGGGGCTCAAGTGGTTAAAAGAGTGTCAGTTGCACCCATGAGGTGCTGTTCGTCTGCAGCTCTGCACCTGTGTTCCTGTATCCTGCCTGTTGCTGTATCTGTTATTGACCCTGCTACGTTTGACCATTCTGCTGTCTCCAATCCAACCCGGCTTGCCTGACTCTGCTTAACCTCTTGTTACCCGTTGCCGAACACCTGCCTGCCTGCCTGACTACTCTGCGATTATCCTTCTGCCAATACCTGCCTGATCTCCTGCCAAACGGACTGTCTGACTCTGCTTTTGCCTGTGTCCTGTGACCCCGCTTCCCAGCCTGCTTATCCAGCTCCAGGTTCTGCTGCTGCTATACCACCTACTGGCCTGCCTACTGATCCGCTTCAGCCTGCCAGCACCTGCAGCCCAGCCATCCCGGAGGGACTTCTTCTCAGCTCCTGTGCCGGCCCCTGCAAGAACCTGCACCAGGCACTCCTACCCACTGTGCTCAAGAGACCACTGTTCCCACTCCAGTGGCTCCTGAACCAGTAAGAGAGGTCTTCTTCTACCAGTCGAGCTCAACTACCAGGTACCTAACAGATATGCTTGCCAATGAACTGCATGGCAGGTCAACATATGTCTGGTCAAGCATGTGGTGCCCAAGCAGGAGATGTTTTGGCCACGCGAGATACGCTTGAGACATATGTCGCAAATAGCAGCGGTGCGATCTGATGCACTCGTCTCAAAAAAGGCCCACACCAAAGAACTTTTAGAATAACGCACAGAGACATCAGCGCCCTGCACATGCGGAGCTTTGCGGTGTGATGCAGTCAGTGTGCTGCCCTTAGGCTGGCCCCCAGGAGGGCATCCTGCCTCGTTGTTGATGTGCCTCCTCCTCCTCCACACTCCTATCAGGCACCCACGTTGAGTCAGTGACCTCATCATCCCCTCCCTCCTCATCACTGGAGCAAACCTGGCAGTAGGGGAGCATGACTGCCAGATTGCTGTCCTTCTTGGGCACCCCCTCTGTCCGTGCTCACGTTACTGCCTTCATCTAGCTCAGTATCATCATCAGAGCCTTCTAAACGCTGGGCATCCTCCTGGAGCATGTACCCAACACTGTGGTCAAACAGTTCGAGGGACTCCTCAGGAGGACATAGTGGGGCTAGGGAAGGAGTCACTGATGCCATTGAGCCGAGGGAAGAGGCCGCGTTGGCAGCTGCTTTGCCAGACAAAGTACCCTAAGCATTAGTGAGAGAGGATGAGGAGGATGAGGACGGCTTGGTCATCCACTCGACCAAGTCTTCCGCATGTTGCGGCTCAACACGGCCAGCTGCCGAAAAAAAGGCCAAGCGTGTCCCACGGCCACGTGCTGATGAGGATGCACCGTCTCCACGACCAGCACTGTTGCCTCTAGACACAAAGCCTGCTTGCCCTCTTTTATTGGCTTGTGACTGTCTGCCTCTCCTTGTTGGCCTTCCAGACATACTAATGGCCTGTAGCTGCACTAAGCTGGGATATATATATATATATATATATATATATATATATATATATATACTGATACTGCAGCTAGCAAAATCAACTGCCTGCCTGTAGTATGAGAACACCACCAACCTTCTACAGGTAGTTTTAGCTGAACACTGTGCAGAGGTCGCACTACACTAACGCGTAAATAATTTAGCTGCCTGCGGTAGTGATAGGATCAGGAAAACATCACCAACCTTCTACAGGTAGCTTTAGATGAACACTGTGCAGAGGTCGCACTACACTAACGTGTAAATAATTTAGCTGCCTGCGGTAGTGATAGGATCAGGAAAACATCACCAACCTTCTACAGGTAGCTTTAGATGAACACTGTGCAGAGGTCGCACTACACTAACGTGTAAATAATTTAGCTGCCTGCGGTAGTAATAGGATCAGGAAAACACCACCAACCTTCTACAGGTAGCTTTAGCTGAACACTGTGCAGAGATCGCACTACACTAACTTGTAGCTTTAGCTGAACACTGTTCAGAGGACGCACTACACTAACTTGTAGCTTTAGCTGAACACTCTGCAGAGGTCACACTACACTAACTTGTAGCTTTAGCTGAACTCTATGAGGAGGACGCACTACACTAACTTGTAGCTTTAGCTGAACACTGTGCAGAGGTCTCACTAAACTAACTTGTAGCTTTAGCTGAACACTGCTCAGAGGACGCACTACACTAACTTGTAGCTTTAGCTGAACACTGTGAGGAGGACGCACTACACTAACTTGTAGCTTTAGCTGAACACTGTGAGGAGGACGCACTACACTAACTTGTAGCTTTAGCTGAACACTGTGCAGAAGTCACACTAAACTAACTTGTAGCTTTAGCTGAACACTGTTCAGAGGACACACTACACTAACTTGTAGCTTTAGCTGAACACTGTGAGGAGGACGCACTACACAAACTTGTAGCTTTAGCTGAACACTGTGCAGAGGTCACACTAAACAAACTTGTAGCTTTAGCTGAACACTGTTCAGAGGACGCACTACACTAACTTGTAGCTTTAGCTGAACATTGTGAGGAGGACACACTACACTAACTTGTAGCTTTAGCTGAACACTGTGCAGAGGTCACACTAAACTAACTTGTAATTTTACTGAACACTGTTCAGAGGACGCACTACACTAACTTGTAGCTTTAGCTGAACACTGTGCAGAGGTCACACTAAACTAACTTGTAGCTTTAGCTGAACACTGTTCAGAGGATGCACTACACTAACTTGTAGCTTTAGCTGAACACTGTTCAGAGGACGCACTACACTAATTTGTAGCTTTAGCTGAACACTGTGCAGAGGTCACACTAAACTAATTTGTAGCTTTAGCTGAACACTGTGAGGAGGACGCACTACACTTACTTGTAGCTCTAGCTGAACACTGTGCACTACACTAACTTGTAGCTTTAGCTGAACACTGTTCAGAGGACGCACTACACTAACTTGTAGTTTTAGCTGTACACTGTGAGGAGGACACACTACACTTGTAGCTTTAGCTGAACACTGTAAGGAGGACGCACAATACACTAACTTGTAGCATTAGCTGAACACTGTTCAGAGGATGCACTACACTAACTTGTAGTTTTAGCTGAACACGGTGAGGAGGTCACACTAAACTAACTTGTAACTTTAGCTGAACACTGTGAGGAGGACGCACTACACTAACTTGTAGTTTTTGCTGAACACTGTGAGGAGGACGCACTACACTAACTTGTAGCTTTAGCTGAACACTGTGCAGAGGTCACACTAAACTAACTTGTAGCTTTAGCTGAACACTGTTCAGAGGACACACTACACTAACTCGTAGCTTTAGCTGAACACTGTGTGGAGGACGCACTACACTAACTTGTAGCTTTAGCTGAACACTGAGCAGAGGTCACACTAAACTAACTTGTAGCTTTAGCTGAACACTGTTCAGAGGACGCACTACACTAACTGTAAATAGTCTAGCTGCCTGACTGTGGTACTAATAGGATCAAAAGAACATCAGCAATTTTCTTCAGGTAGCTGTAAATACTGTAACAACACAAGCCTGCCTGTCAGTAGGAAGATAACAGGAACGGATCTAGCTAAACTGAATACAGTGTGTATATATATATATATATATATATATAGGTGCTGTGATTGGCCAAGCATGTGGGTCATAGTGCATGCTTGGCCAATCATCAGCCAGCAATGCACTGCGATGCCGCAGTGAATTATGGGCCATGACGCGCCACACGAATTTGGCGTGAATGGCCCATATCATTTGCAATTCGGCAAACGATAGAATAGCCGATGTTCGAGACGAACATGGGTTTGACTTGAAGACACAGCTGATCCCTAATTCTAACATGACCTGTGTGCAAATCTCCTTAAAAAAATACATAAAGGTGAACCAGCGTAAAGTTTAGAGGTGCGCACGTTCAACCCACGCAATTGCATTTACATTGCTTGACACTTACTAAGATTTACTAAGAGCCTCTGGCGCATGTGCAGTGCTTACATTGATCTCGCACAGTTCTAAACGTACTTACAGGCACAGCAGGCTTGCTCTGAAAAAGTTACTTTCTTATTCTATTTGGGCATATTTGTTACTTGGACAGTTGTTACTAAACTTCTTCACATCACCCCACATCACCCCACATCACCCCATAATATTGGCACCTCCATCTTCTGTTAATATTGAATTGGAAATGCCGTGTGCTATGTCCATACTTGCGCACAGATTGCATTCTCCCATTTGCCGAGATTGCTATAGTAAATTGGGGATTTGCACTCCGTTCCCAGCACACCGTTTCGTAAATATGAAAATGTGTGTTGCGCCCCACCATGCACCTCTACTGATTGTGCACGGCTTTCATAAATCAGCCCCATTGTCTTTATATTTCCACTGCAGCTTACTTTGCTGACCCAGCTTTCACAATTTTCTACTGGGAATATTTATTTTATGGCCCTAATTGGTGCCCCACAGATTGATGACTATTTCATGTTCACTGTCTGTTAATTTGATGCTTGTTTTTATACATAAACATATATAAAATAATGAAAAAAGCTGCAAGCAAAAAAAGTTACAAAATCACCCAAAATTAAAATGTGAATGTGCTGCTCTATCATTCAAAAAATTAAACACAATGATACATTCAATGTATGAACTCCACAACAACAATTAATAACTACAAATAAATTGATTTAGTCCATGATTTAGTCCATATGTGATAAAATCTAATGAGAACCACTTCAACTAAGTGCAGAAGAAGAGTAAAAGTAGAAATCTCCAACAAACATAACCCCTTTGGGCATATTCTTGCCTCAACATATTGACCCTCACAACCAAGGTCAAATCACACCTCCATATGATCAGTCAGATCTACTGTATATACCATCAGCTGGACTTTCCCTGAAAGGCCCTGCTATCTCCCCTGAGGCTCTAGCAATCATCCACAGATCAGTTTTTGGAAAGGCTGATCAGTGCAGATCAATACTCAAAAGTAAATAAAAACTGATATAGTTCATACTGCTATCTTTATTAATAAAAAAGCCAAATAAAATGCCACTCACATAAAAAAGAATAAACCACATATATCACTTTAAAAGTCAATCTTCAGTGCTGCTGGGGAAGATGGCTGCAGATAACATAAGCTGATCTAGCTCCAGTGGTTGGCCACTCTCTCTCTCTCACACCAAGCTCTGTATGACCAGGCCATGCCTATGTGTTTTGTCATGCAGACATCATTGGGGGCACCAGCACTTGCAGTGGCTGATTGCAAATTCATGGAAATCTCCTGTACTGAACGTCTCAGAAGTTTTTTTTCCCAACCACAACAGTACCATAATAAATGTGAAGCTGTCATTAATTTCCACTCACACCTATGAAAAATTTCAGAAAATCTGGTCTCCCTTAGTTTCACATGCCCAACTTAATCTGAGATTGTTAGATCTTTATTGCATTACCCTATCCACTTTGTGGTGAAAATTGTTGCTATGTGAGAACATGTCTTGAGTAGGGATGAGCTTCGAGTTCGAGTAGAACACATGTTCGACTCGAACATCGGCTGTTCGCCAGTTCGCCGAACAGCGAACAATTTGGAGTGTTCGCGGCAAATTCGAAAGCTGCCGAACACCCTTTAAAAGTCTATGGGAGAAATCAAAAGTGCTAATCTTAAAGGCTTATATGCATGGTATTGTCATAAAAAGTGTTTGGGGACCTGGGTCCTGCCCCAGGGGACATGTATCAATGCAAAAATAATTTTTCAAAATGGCCATTTTTTCGGGGGCAGTGATTTTAATAATGCTTAAAGTGAAACAATAAAAGTGTAATATTCCTTTAAATTTCATACCTGGGGGGTGTCTATAGTATGCCTGTAAAGGGGCACATGTTTCCCGTGTTTAGAACAGTCTGACAGCAAAATGACATTTCAAAGGAAAAAAAGTCATTTGAAACTACTCGCGGCTATAATGAATTGTCGGTCCGACAATACACATAAAAGTTCATTGATAAAACAGCATGGGATTTCCCCACAGGGGGAACCCCGAACCAAAATAGAAAAAAAAATGTGTGGGGGTCCCCCTAAATACCATACCAGGCCCTTCAGGTCTGGTATTGATATTAAGGGGAACCCAGCACCCAAATGTTAAAAAAATAGCGTGGGGGTCCCCCTAAAGACCCTTCAGGTCTGGTATGGATATTAAGGGGAACCCCGTGCCAAAATTTAAAAAAAAAATGGCGTGGGGGTCCCCTTCAAAATCCATACCAGACCCTTCAGGTCTGGTATGGATTTTAAGGGGAACCCCGCACCAAAATAAAAAATAAATGGCGTGGGTCCCCCCAAAAATCTATACCACACCCTTATCCGAGCACGCAACCTGGCAGGCAGCAGGAAAAGAGGGGGGACAAGAGAGCGCTCCCCTCCTGAACCGTACCAGGCCACATGCCCTCAACATTGGAAGGGTGCTTTGAGATAGCCCCCCAAAGCACCTTGTCTCCATGTTGATGGGGAGAAGGGCCTCATCCCCACAACCCTTGCCCGATGGTTGTGGGGGTCTGCGGGCGGGGGGCTTATTGGAATATGGAAGCCCCCTTTAACAAGGGGACCCCCAGATCCTGCCCCCTCTGTGCGAATTGGTAATGGGGTACAAATGTACCCCTACCATTTCACAAAAAAAAGTGTCAAAAAGGTTAAAAAACACAAGAGACTGTTTTTGACAAGTCCTTTATTAATTTTTTCTTCTTTCGTCTTATTTTTCCATTTTCTTTCTTCTGGTGTTCTTTCGGTGTTCTTCTTCTTCCTCCATCATCTTCTTCATCTTCTTCCCAATTTTCTTCTTCTTCCGCTCTTCTCCTCCCGCATCATCCTCCAGGCTTATTCTCCACTCCGTCCACGCGATCCGCTTCAATGGGTGTCTTCAGCCATGTGACTCTTCTCTTCTTCTGACATTTCTTATATAACGGAGGGTGGGGCCACCCAGTGACCCCGCCCTCCTCTGATGCACGGGGAATTCGCGGGACTTCCCTGTGGCTTTCCCCATGTTGTCAGAGGGTGGCGGGGTCAGAAATGTCAGAAGAAGCGAAGCGTCACACGGCAGATAACTCCCACTGAGGTGGATTGTGAGAACGGAGCAAAGAAGAAGCCTGGAGGAAGATGCAGGACGTGAAGAGCGGAGGAAGAAGAAGATGAAGAAGAAGATGGAGGAAGAAGAAGAACACCGAAAGAACACCAGAAGAAAGAAAATGAAAGAAGAAGCCGAAAGAAGAAGAATTAATAAAGGACTTGTCAAAAACCGTCTCTTGTGTTTTTTAACCTTTTTGACACTTTTTTTGTGAAATGGTAGGGGTACATTTGTACCCCATTACCAATTCGCACAGGGGGGGCAGGATCTGGGGGTTCCCTTGTTAAAGGGGGCTTCCAGATTCCGATAAGCCCCGTGCCCGCAGACCCCCACAACTATCGGGCAAGGGTTATGGGGATGAGGCCCTTCTCCCCATCAACATGGGGACAAGGTGCTTTGGGGGGCTACCTCAAAGCACCCTTCCAATGTTGAGGGCATGTGGCCTGGTATGGTTCAGGAGGGGGGGTGCTCTCTCATCCCCCCATCCTTTCCTGCGGCCTGCCAGGTTGCGTGCTCAGATAAGGGTCTGGTATGGATTTTGAGGGGGACGCCCACACCATTTTTTAAAAAATTTTGGCATGGGGTTCCACTTAATATCCATGCCAGACCTGAAGGGCCTGGTATGGAATTTAAGGGGACCCCCACGTCATTTTTTTTTTTTTTTTGGTTCGGGGTTCCCCTGTGGGGAAATCCCATGTTGTTTTTATCAATTAATTTCTATGTGTATTGTCAGACCGACAATTCATTATAGCCGCGAGTAGTGTTAAATGACTTTTTTTCCTTTGAAATATCATTTTGCTGTCAGACTGTTCTAAACACAGGAAACATGCGCCCCTTTACAGGCATACTATAGACACCCCCCAGGTACGAAATGTAAAGGAATATTACACTTTTATTGTTTCACTTTAAGCATTATTAAAATCACTGCCCCCGAAAAAATGTTTCACTTTAAGCATTATTAAAATCACTGCTCCCAAAAAAAACAGCCATTTTTAAAACTTTTTTTTGCATTGATCCATGTCCCCTGGGGCAGAACCCAGGTCCCCAAACACTTTTTATGACAATAACTTGCATATAAGCCTTTAAAATGAGCACTTTTGATTATTCATGTTCGTGTCCCATAGACTTTAACAGTGTTCGCGTGTTCGAACAAATTTTTTGCCTGTTCGCATGTTCTGATGCAAACCGAACCAGGAGGGGGGGGGTGTTCGGCTCATCCCTAGTCTTGAGGCCTTTAGGCCTTCTTTTCTCTTTTGTGTTTGCACTATAACCCTAATAAAAGTATTTGAACACGAAACCATGTGTTCTCTATTTGTTATAGAATCTTGTGTAAATTGCATTGGCAACAGAGATTTGAGTATTTGAGTAATATATCACACTGGTTCAGCTTGTGTATCTGATTAATGGAATTATGACTGTGCTGGTCATAAACCACCATATAGTGCTCATCCTTGTAATGCCTCTCCAATTTGGACAAGAACTCCTTCTTTTGATGATAGCACGAGTAGTGTCACCTTTCACTCCCACAAAAGGTCACACGCTTGACATCCTGTACACTAAGAAGCAGGGCTGCTGTTAGAAATCACAGGGCCCCACAAAAATAATAAAATGATATTTCATATAATGTTATTTTCATTAACCACTTAAGGACCGGTAGGAAGTGACCAGGCCATTTTTTGTGATACGGCACTGCGTCACTGTAACTGACAATTGCACGATTGTGCGACGTTGTACCCAAACAAAATGTATGTCCTTTTTTCCCACAAATAGAGCTGTCTTTGATCACCTTTTCATTTTTTTTTTTTGCGCTACAAAAAAAGAGCGACAATTTTGAAAAAAAGCTATATTTTTTACTTTTTGCTATAATAAATATCCCCAAAAAAATATAAAAAAATAAATGTCTATCTCAGTTTAGGCCAATATGTATTCTACATATTTTTGGTACAAAAATGAGCAATAAGCGTATTTTGATTGGTTTGCGCAAAAGTTATATTTTGTGCAAACCAAAATGCCATAGGGGATAGATTTATGGCATTGTTATTATTATTATTTTTTTATTAGTAATGGCGGTGATCAGCAATTTTTAGCAGGACTGCAACATTGTAGCGGACAGATCGGACAGATCTGACACTTTTGACACTTTTTTGGGACCAGTGACATTTATACAGCGATCAGTGCTATAAAAATGCACTTATTAAAGTAGTGACTGTACAGCTTGTATAACAGTGTAAATTTGCTGTCCCCTCCAAATAACTCAACTCACAGCCATTAATGTCTAAACCATTGGCAACAAAAGTGAGTACACCCCTAAGTGAAAATGTCCAAATTGGGCCCAATTAACCATTTTCCCTCCCTGGTATCATGTGATTACTTAGTGTTACAAAGTCTCAGGTGTGAATGGGGAGCAGGTGTGGTAAATTTGGTGTTATTGCTCTCACTCTCTCATACTGGTCACTGGAAGTTCAACATGGCACCTCATGGCAAAGAACTCTCTTAGGATCTGAAAAAAAGAATAGTTGTTCTACATAAAGATGGCCTAGGCTATAAGAAGATTGCCAAGACCCTGAAACTGAGCTGCAGCATGGCGGCCAAGACCATACAGCGGTTTAACAGGACAGCTTCCACTCAGAACAGGCCTCACCATGGTCGACCAAAGAAGCTGAGTGCACGTGCTCAGCGTCATATCCAGTGGTTGTCTTTGGGAAATAGACATATGAGTGCTGCCAGCATTGCTGCAGAGGTTGAAGGGGTGGGGGGTCAGCCTGTCAGTGCTCAGACCATACGCTGCACGCTGCATCAAATTGGTCTGCATGGCTGTCGTCCCAGAAGGAAGCCTCTTCTAAAGATGATGCACAAGAAAGCCCGCAAACAGTTTGCTAATGACAAGCAGACTAAGGACATGGATTACTGGAACCAAGTCCTGTGGTCTGATGAGACCAAGATAAACTTATTTGGTTCAGATGGTGTCAAGCATGTGTGGCGGAAACCAGGTGAGGAGTACAAAGACAAGTGTGTCTTGCCTACAGTCAAGCATGGTGGTGGGAGTGTCATGGGGCTGCATGAGTGCTGCCAGCACTGGGGATCTACAGTTCATTGAGGGAACCATGAATGCCAACATGTACTGTAACATACTGAAGCACAGCATGATCCCCTCCCTTCAGAGACTGGGCTGCAGGGCAGTATTTCAACATGATAACGACCCCAAATACACCTCCAAGACGACCACTGCCTTGCTAAAGAAGCTGAGGGTAAAGGTGATGGACTGGCCAAACATGTCTCCAGACCTAAATCTTATTGAGCATCTGTGGGGCATCCTCAAACGGAAGGTGGAGGAGTGCAAGGTCTCTAACATCCCCCAGCCCTGTGATGTCATCATGGAGGAGGGTAAGATGACTCCAGTGGCAACCTGTGAAGCTCTGGTGAACTCCATACCCAAAAGGGTTAAGGCAGTACTGGATAAATAATATAAAATAATGGTGGCCACAAAAAATATTGACACTTTGGGACCAATTTGGACATTTTCACTTAGGGGTGTACTCACTTTTGTTGCCAGCAATTTAGACATTAATGGCTGTGTGTTAAGTTATTTTGAGGGGACAGTAAATTTACACTGTTATACAAGCTGTACACTCACTACTTTACATTGTAGCAAAGTGTCATTTCTTCAGTGTTGTCACATGAAGAGTTAGAATAAAATATTTACAAAAATGTGAGGGGTGTACTCACTTTTGTGAGATATTGTAGTCACATAGTTACATAGTAGGTGAGGTTGAAAAAAGACACAAGTCCATCAAGTCCAACCTATGTGTGTGATTATATGTCAGTATTACATTGTATATCCCTGTATGTTGCGGTCGTACAGGTGCTTATCTAATCGTTTTTTGAAACTATTGATGCTTCCCGCTGAGACCACCGCCTGTGGAAGGGAATTCCACATCCTTGCCACTCTTATGCCCCGTACACACGGTCGGACTTTGTTCGGACATTCCAACAACAAAATCCTAGGATTTTTTACGACGGATGTTGGCTCAAACTTGTTTTGCCTACACATGGTCGCACAAAGTTGTCGGAATTTCCGATCGCCAAGAACGCGGTGACGTACACCACGTACAATGAGACTAGAAAAGGCCGATTTAGAACCAAGCGCGGCACCCTTTGGGCTCCTTTTGATAATCTCGTGTTAGTAAAAGTTTGGTGAGAGACGATTCGCGCTTTTTCAGACTCGTGGCTTTCAGATCGTTTTCTGACGTTCATTTTGTGCTTGTGGGTTTGTATCTGCTCTTCAGTGCGTGCAGTCAGTTCGTATCAGAGTTTTCTGTGCGATCTTGCCCGCTCGTTGCTGTTTTTCAGGTCGCTCTTCACAGGCCTTGCTGTTCTTCAGTGCGTTCTGTTACTTCGTTCTGAGCAGCCGACCGTTTTCTAGCCATGTTTCGTATGTGTACTCCTCGTAGAGTTCGTGCTGTGCGGGGGCTTGGTGTTGGGGTCCTGACCTTGACACAAGTCCAGTCCATGAACAGGGTGGGGAGGAGTTCATGGACCAAGAATTGGTTGCTTCAGCGTGACCAGTTCTGTCATATGCCTTTGCTCCGTGAGATCCGTGAGAATAATCCTGATGATTTCAGGAACTTTCTCAGGATGACGGACCCCGTATTTCACCGTTTGTTTGCTTCGCTGACCCCCTATATTAGCAGGCAGGATACCTGCATGAGGCAAGCCATCACTCCGGAGCAGAGGTTGGTCGCTACCTTGTGGTATTTGGCCACAGGGAGAAGCCTGCAGGACCTCAAGTTCTCGACAGGCATCTCCCCCCAGGCTCTGGGGATCATTATCCCAGAGACCTGTTCTGCCATCATCCAGGTCCTGCAGAAGGAGTATATGAAGGTAAGATTTTTATCCTTTTATATCACATTTTATTGTATTGAATGTTTGATAATATATTGTATTTCTTCCCTCATTCCCTAATTACCATGATTGTAATATGCTGTGAATGTCCCCTTTGTTCTCATGCATGCTGGATTTTTAGGTAATTATTATTTTATGTCCTTCATACATATTTGTCCTTCAATAACCTCCCCAGCATGGTCTTTCCTGGCCTATATTCACCTCATGTAGTCACTTAACAATGTATTTTATCAGCTTCATAGTAGTGCTTTACCCCAAACACCCCCTAAAATGTTTGGAAATGTTATGTTTGATTTAAATTCAGGCAGAGTGCCAGAGGCTTTTTTTTGTGGTGTCCCCAAATTTTTTGTAACCCTCCCTCCCCCCAACTGCTAAGTCAGCTGATCACAATTCTCTATCCTCAATCATCTATCTGCTGACTTTTCCAAACCCATACACACTATACCCATCTCTTTACTGGTCAGATTTATGGATGAATTCCCCAAAGCATGTAGTGCAAGGGCCTGCCTGTATACTTTCCAATGGTACTGTTTAAAGTTTTTGTATCCTATTATTATCTTGATAGGTAATAGCAGAATGTTCAAATGTCCTCAAATGTGTACAGTATGTATTTATATCTTTGTATTATAACACTTCTTACCTGTCCAGTGGTCTGCCAATAGTGTAACTAAGGAGGGGCTGTTCCAAGTAATACCCTGTATTTAGGCATTCATCTCTCAATGAAGTGAAGAGGGTTACCTGTCCAAGAGTTCCCCCCCATAATGTTAGAAATGGCCCATGAGAGGGGGGGGGGGGGGACATGATAGGTGTACCTTATACTTTGTTGTTGTTAAATTCCCCTTAATAAATGCTATCTGGAGGTTGCCCCATAATGTTTGTGTCTAATCTGCTTGCCATGTTTCTGTGAAAAAATAGTAATGTTTATTGTTTTTTCCTCAACAGTTTCCTTCAACACCACAGGAATGGCAGACTGTGGCCTCCCACTTTGCCCAGCGGTGGAACTTTCCTAACTGCGGAGGGGCAATTGATGGGAAACACGTCCACATCGTCCCACCACCCAAATCGGGGTCGTACTATTATAATTACAAGGGGTTTAATAGTATAGTGATGTTGACCACATACGAGTTCTTGTATGTGGACGTGGGGAAGAATGGCCGGATGTCCGATGGTGGAGTGATCGCCCAGACGGAGTTCTACAGGCGTCTCCAGAATGGCAGCTTGGACTTGCCACCTCCAGAGGACAATGTTGAAGGTCTCCCATTTGTGTTCGTTGCTGATGAAGCATTTGCGCTGGGGGACCACCTGATGCGGCCATTCCCAATGAGGACCCTCACCCCGGAACAGAGGGTTTTTAATTACCGGCTGGCCAGAGCCCGAAGAGTGGTGCAGAACACATTTGGAATCCTGGCCAGCCGGTTCCGATTATTTATGACACCCATCCATATGGCGGAGTATAAACTGAACCATATAATACTTGCCTACTGTGTTCTCCATAATTTTTTAAGAAAACATTCAGCCAACTATGCTGGCTCAGTTGGGCCTGAGGCCAGAATCCCTAATCCATCAACACTGACGGCGCTTGAAAGTGGCCGTCCTGGCTTGCCCTCCCTGAATGCCCGTGATGTCCGGTTACGCTACCTGGAGTTCTTTGCAGGTAGGGGGGCTATCAATATGCCAGACAATCTGTGACACCTTTTTCAAATAAAAAACAACCAAAAGAAATTCTTTGTGGACATTTACTGCTTGTGTTTGTTTTAGCTGACCCTGACAGAAATGTGTTGAGTGCAGAAAATGTCGTGATTGGGTAACCTTATAAAAAACAGTGTTGGCTGGTACTTCCTAAATGCAAAAACACATTTCACTACAAGTGCACTTGCAACTGCACTGAACCTGCACTTGTAGTGCAAAGTGTATTTGCCCTTAGGAAATAACCCCCATTTTTGCATAAAACAGCAATTACATCACCCCAAAAGTGTTGTAGTGTTGAGACAATAATCCACACATTCTTGAGTAAGGCAAGTTTTTATACCTGCACAATCACATGTGCATTTCCCAAAGGTTTTTAAAACAAACCAACATGTTTGTTGTATAACAATGTTTGCAGTAGCATTATCAAAAATCGGAATATCCATTTCAGATAAAACAGGCCTGTGTAAAACCAACAAGAAAGCCAAAACACTTGAACTTACAAAGTTCACATTAGGTAAAACCTGAAGGCTATATCAGACATCAGTATTTAGGAACTGGGTTTGATATAGCGTTCAGATGGGGGGAAATCACCCCTGGAAAAGCCAAATTTGGAAGATGCACACCAATTTACGAATGTCAACATGTGCTATCTGCCATCAGGGGGGATCAAGGGACGTGTTTTGGGGGAGCAAGCCCTTCCTCAATGCTACTTTATAATTGAGGAAGGGGTTGCACCCCCAAAACGCGTCCATTGATCTCCCGTGATGGCAGATAGCACATGTTGGCACACTGTGTGCATCCTCCAAATTTGGCTTTTCTAAACATTGAAAAAATTTTCGTACGATAAAACAGGTGATTTTGTGGGGTTTAAATTTGCCCCAAAACATCAATGATGTTATTATTTTTTTTAATAACATCACTGATTTGTTGCTGGATGTTTTGCAATTGGAGATTACACCCCATGATCTCCCCGATCAGTATCTGGGCACTTTCAGATGTAAAGCGTTCTGGATCACGATCACCTAAAAAGAGATAAAGAACAAAAAAAGGTCTCAAAAATCTGCCACCATCCATCTCTTTTACCTGAGCCTGTGGTCGCAGACACTCACCTGTTGTGGTGCCAATCACCACCACGTCTTCTTCTTCCTCCTGCTCAGCTTCTTGGGTTGGTATTTCCCCTTCTTCCAGAGGGGGGGGGGTCTCTGGTCTCCTGGGATGAGGGGTGTCCGAGTCTTTTCTCCCCTATGTAAAACAAAAATGGTATAATTAGCACACAGATATTTGATGGCAGAACTAGAAATAGGAAACATTGCTTGGAAGTGGGGTACAATTGTCTATTTTAGCAGAGTTCCAAGATGTATATTTTTTATTGCCCTTTGTCAAGCTGCAATACTTTACCTGTTTAGTACAAGCTTCACAGATGTAGCCCCCCCTATAGTATACACTGGAGCACCTGTGTGGCCCCCCCTAATAAAAATGGTGTTCTTGTGTCCCACACTAGTGCTCCAGTGTCCAGATGTGAAAACAGCTGCTGAGTGTCCTCTCCTTACACACAATCTAGTTTGCATTTCATTCTAGTAACAAACCCATCTACACAAACAAATATTTGGCATCCAAGTAGGCCCCCAAAAATGTGTGAAAATGCATATGGCCTAAACAATGGTGTTCTAGAGGCCGAAAGAAAAATGTTTGATACGAACGAATAATGGGCCCATGAACATTAAAGTTGACCTTTTTAAACGTTACAATTAATAAAAGCATATGGAGCAGAACGAACGTAATAAAGACAGAAAGAATAGGAACACAGCACAACTACTTACTTTTTTGCAGCACTCTTCGGATCTTTCGGTACTGCTCTGGCTCTCTCAACTTCAGGTCCGACCACCGCTTCCTCAGCTGATCTTTAGATCTTCGTACCCCGAAAATCCTCTCAAGACTCCTGACCACTTTCGCCATGATCTTGGCCTTTCAGATGTTCGGGTTGGGGTAAGGCCCATATTTTCCGTCATAGTCGGACTTCCTCATGATGTCGACCATCTCCAACATCTCCCCAAACGACATATTTGTGGCCTTAAAACGTCTCCTTCTGGATCGGGACGTGCCTGGATCCGGGCTTTCCTCCTCCTCCTCCTCGTTGCTAGAATTAGCACGCACCTGTTGTAACTCCGCCATGTGCTCTTCACCCACTGCGCCGAAAGGGGCGGGGAATACACTAGAAAGAACGTCAGGGGCGGGCGGAGTTACACGCATGCGCAGTGTGTATAAAGCGTAACACGCGTGCGTATAACGTACGATCTGTGAGCGGAGGAAGGAGCATTGGACGCGCTGATCGTAAGAACAAAGGTAAGAGACAAACTTGTGCCTATACTGCTTCTAGATTGAGGCCTATATTGTAACAAGATTAGGAGAGTTTTGTCTGACATTAGGCTTTGTCTTGTGTTGTGTCTTGCAGTGAACATGGATATCTTAATGAAAAACAATGACTTCATGTCAGTATTCATAGAGATGCTAAGTGAGCTGCCCTGTCTGTGGGAGATTACCCACCCCCATTTCAAGAACCAAGCAAAGAGGAAGGCAGCACTGGAGCAATTGTGTGAAATTGTGAAGCAGGTGACCCCCACGGCAGACATCACCTATTTAAAGATATTAATTGGTGGCCTGAGGAGCACATATCTAAGGGAGCGCAAGAAGGTCCTGGATTCACAGAGATCCGGAGCAGCAGATGACATCTATGTCCCCAGGATGTTGTACTACGACAGGCTGCACTTTCTGGCAGGCCAGACTGAACCCAGGCCATCCCTCTACAGTCTTCCTTCCACGCTTCCTTCCCCCCCGGCTGAGGCTTCTGACGCCCAACCTGGGCCTTCCAGGCCACATGTGGAGGAGCCCAGATTGAGCCAGGTATAGCATTCCTCTAAATATTTCTGCTTGTCCAATCAATGATGTTAACTAGATGTTAGTTGGGAGTACTAATTTAGGATTGTGATTGATGATGCAAAAACTAAAACCATGTCCCTTTTTCATACACAGGGAAGTCTCAGCCAGGAGGTGGCCGGGCCGAGCCGGCTGGCTGATATCAAGGTCCCTCCACCCCCCCGAAAACAGAAAGTGGCAGTAGGAGGAGTACCCTAGAGGAGGCTGCTATAGCATTCTTTTGGAGGGCTACAGAGGTCCTGGGAGCACCCCACACCATGCAGGAGAACATTGCTGCCTTCATAGCCTATAAAATGCAGAGGATGGAGGAGGGCCAAAAAGCCATGTGTGAGGCCCTCATATCGGAGGCTCTGGAGAAAGGTATGAGGGGCCAAATTACACCTCACACACATCTTTGGGATGGTCCTCCTCCTCCTCCTGCAGGTCCTCCTCCTCCCTCTCCTCCAGGTCCCCCCAGTCCTCCTCCAGGTCCCCCAGTCCTCCTCCTCCTCCAGGTCCTACTCCTCCTCCTGCCACATCTCCAACTGCACAGCCACAGCCGGGAAGGAAGCGTGGAAGGAAGACCAGACAGTGATTGCCCTGGGTTCAGTCTGGTCGGCCAAAAGATGCAGCCTCTTGTGGTACCACAGCCTGGGGACACACATGTCATCTGCTGCTTTCCAGATCTCTGCGAATCCCGGACCAGACTGCACTCCCTTAGATATGGACTCCTCAGGCCACCAATTTTGATGTTGAAGAATTGATGTCTGCCGTGGGGGTCCCAGGCTTCGCTAATTTCTCCTGTTGATCCAGTGTTGCCTTCCTCTTTGTTTGGTTCTGATCCCTTAATAAAGGATTTTTGTTTTGAATTATACTCTCCTATGTGTTTTACTTCAAAAAGGACAGTTTGTTTGTGAGGATTCAGGTATATTTCAAATATACAATGTGAAATGAACAAGGGACACCAACACCAAACAATCTCCTTGAGATTAAATAATAAAAGATATCAATGGTGTTGGGGTAACTTGACACACAAAACACACCCAAAAATATTCTGGAGTAAAAATAAAAATAACATTGAACAAAGATCAGCCTTGGAAAAAATCCAAACATTAAAGAAAAAAAAAGGCTTAAAATCCAAAATAAAAAAAAATTAAAAAATATAAAACTGTCAGATGTGACAACTAATAACAATATATTCAGGGAATCCCACTAAAAAAACACAAATAAAAGTTTGTGAGAAGTGTGTGTGAATATGAGCAGCAAAACTACTTAATTCTTGTCACATTATAAAGAAGAAGAGAGTGCGCTGTATTAAACCATTTTGAACATTGCAGCGTGACGAAAGTGCTGTATCCATTGCGAACGCTAAGTTTACCAGAACGAGCTGTCCCGTGTCGGAATTTCTTCTGAGCATGCGTGGCACTTTGTGCGTCGGAACAGGCCACACACGGTCGGAATTGACGCGATCGGATTTTGTTGTCGGAAAATTTTATCTCCTGCTGTCCAACTTTGTGTGTCGGAAAATCCGATGAAAAATGTCCGATGGCGCCCACACACGGTCGGAATTTCCGACAACACGCTCCGATCGGACATTGTCCATCGGAAAATCCGACCGTGTGTACGGGGCATTACAGTAAAGAACCCTTTAGTTAAACCTCTTTTCTTCTAATTTTAATAAATGGCCACGTGTCTTGTTAAACTCCCTTCCGCAAAAAAGTTTTATTCCTATTGTGGGGTCACCAGTATGGTATTTGTAAATTTAAATCATTGAAATCATATCCCCTCTCAAGCGTCTCTTCTCCACAGATAATAAGTTCACTGCTCACAACCTTAACTCATAACTAATATCCTCCAGTCCCTTTATTAGCTTAGTTGCCCTTCTTTGTATTCGCTCCATTTCCAGTACATCCTTCCTGAGGACTGGTGCCCAGAACTGGACAGCATACTATAGGTGCGGCCGGACAAGAGTCTTGTAGATTGGGAGAATTATCGTTGGAAGTCTCATCTACTAGGACCCCCAGGTCCTTTCCATCCTAGATTTCCCCAGAGGTTCTCCCCCCAGTGTATAGATTGCATTCATACTTTTGCCATCCAAATGCATTATTTTACATTTTTCTACATTAAACCTCATTTGCCATGTAGTTGCCCATCCCATTAATCTTTTCAGATCTTTTTGCAAGGTTTCCACATACTGCGGAGAAGTTATTGCCCTGTTTAGCTTAGTATCTTCCACAAATACAGAGATTGAACTGTTTACCCTATCCTCCAGGTCGTTTATGAACAACATAAATAGGATTGGTCCCAGCACAGAACCCTGGGGGACCCCACTACCCACCTCTGACCATTCCGTGTACTCCCCATTTATCACCACCCTCTGAACTCGCCCTTGTAGCCAGTTTTCAATCCATGTACTCACCCTATGGTCCATGCCAACGACCTAATTTTGTACAGTAAACGTTTATGGGGAACTGTGTCAAATGCTTTTGTAAAATCCAGATACACCATGTCTATGGGCCTTCCTTTATCTAGATGGCACCTCACCTCCTCATAGAAGGTTAATAGATTGGTTTGGCAAGAACGATTCTTCATGAATCCATGCTGATTACTGCTAATGATACCGTTCTTGTTAATAAAATCTTGTATATAGTCCCTTATCATTCAAGAGCTTGCATACTATTGATGTTAGGCTAACTGGTCTGTAATTGCCAGGGATGTATTTTGGGCCCTTTTTAAATATTGGTGCTACATTGGCTTTCCTCCAATCACCTGGTACCATTCCAGTCAGCCCATTCTGGCTCTCTGTGGAGCGCTCGCAGGTGGCCGGTGGACATTGCTGCCACCAGTCCTGCACATCGGCTCTAGCGCCACCGGCGCTATGAGCGTTCCCATTGTATCTATTACACCAGGGATATGCAATTAGCGGACCTCCAGCTGTTGCAGAACTACAAGTCCCAGGAGGCATAGCAAGACAATGACAGCCACAAGCATGACACCCAGAGGCAGAGGCATGATGGGCCTTGTAGTTTTGCAACAGCTGGAGGTCCGCTAATTGCATATCCCTGTATTACACGAACCAACATACAGCTACGGTGATTCGCATAATAGAGCCAACCTGCCGCAGTATAATGACAGTGGCTGGACAGCAAGCGGTTAAAAAAACACTAAAGTCATTATTAATGGACAGCAGGGGAATTGAATCCTAGACAGGGAAAGGGATCAGTGTGAGGTGGGAGGGGGGGGGCAATTGCAGGAATCGAACCCCTGTTTATGTCTCTCTGCAGCAACTGAAAAGACAGAAAGAGAAGCTTTTAGCTGCTGCAGGGAGAGACACCCAGGCGATCAGTTCCTCTAGTTGCCCCCCCCCCGCTATACTGATCACCCCCTCTACTTCCCACATCCAATTTCCCTGCTGGGCTGGGCCCCGTACAGGAGGACTGGTGCTACCCCCTTATCACTTACCAGTGGCCCAAAAAAATCCCTGAATCAATATCTTAAGGATTATCAGACCATTATTGCACAACAAAAGGAATCTGAGTATTTATCACATGAAATTGCAACTGAAAGTAACAGGCCAGCTCAATTCTCGAGTGCCTAAACACTAGTAGTCTGTTCATTACTTTGCCAATAAAATCTCCTCCATTAAAAGATGGAATTAAAGTAATATTAATGCTTTTGGGTTTTTTGTTTTGTTTTTAAATAACAAATATGTTATTACTTGCTCTGTGTAATGGTTTTGCACAGAACAGCCCCAGTCCTTCTTTTTTGGGGTCCCCTACCGGCACTCTGGTCTTCTCCCCCCTGCCAATGGCTCCCGCTGCTGTGTCTGAGCTAGGGATGAGCTTCGAGTTGAACTCACGTTCGACTCGAACATTGGCTGTTCGCCAAACAGCGAACAATTTGGGATGTTTGCGGCAAATTCGAAAGCTGCGGAACATCCTTTAAAAGTCTATGGGAGAAATCAAAAGTGCTAATTTTAAAGGCTTATATGCAAGTTATTGTCATAAAAAAGTGTTTGGGGACCTGGGTCCTGCCCCAGGGGACAAGGATCAATGCAAAAAAAAGTTTTAAAAACGGCCTTTTTTTCGGGAGCAGTGATTTTTATAATGCTTATAGTGAAACAATAAAAGTGTAATATTCCTTTAAATTTCATACCTGGGGGGGTGTCTATAGTATGCCTGTAAAGGGGCACATGTTTCCCGTGTTTAGCACAGTCTGACAGCAAAATGACATTTCAAAGGAAAAAAAGTCATTTAAAACTACTCGCGGCTATTAATGAATTGCCAGTCAGACAATACACATAAAAGTCCAATGATAAAAACAGCATGGGAATTCCCCACAGGGGAACCCCGAACCACAATTTAAAAAAAAAATTATGTGGGGGTCCCCCTAAATTCCATAACAGGCCCTTCAGGTCTGGTATGGATTTTAAGGGAAACCCCGTGCCAAAATAAAAAAAAAAATGGCGTGGGGTCCCCCTAAAAATCCATACCAGACTCTTATCCGAGCACGCAACCTGGCAGGCTGCAGGAAAAGAGGGGGGACAAGAGAGCGCCCCCTCTCCTGAACCGTACCAGGCCACATGCCCTCAACATTGGGAGGGTGCTTTGGGGTAGCCCCCAAAACACCTTGTCCCCATGTTGATGGGGACAAGGACCTCATCCCCACAACCCTTGCCCGGTGGTTGGGGGGGTCTGTGGGCGGGGGGCTTATCGGAATCTGGAAGCCCCCTTTAACAAGGGGACCCCCAGATCCCAGCCCTCCCCCTATGTGAAATGGTTTTGTACCCCTACCATTTCACAAAAAAACTGTCAAAAATGTTAAAAATGACAAGAGACAGTTTTTGAAAATTCCTTTATTTAAATGCTTCTTCTTTCTTCTTTCTTCTATCTTCTCTCTTCCTACGGTTTCTTCCTTCATCTTCTTCTGGTTCTTCTGGTTCTTCCTCCGGTGTTCTCATCCTGCATCTTCATCTGCGGTGTCTTCTTATCTTATTCTCCTCGGGTCGCTCCACTCCGCTTGATGGCATGGAGGGAGGCTTCCGCTGTGTGACGCTTCTCCTCTTCTGATGGTTCTTAAATAACGGTGGGGGCCACCCGGTGACCCCGCCCCCTGTGACGCACGGGGACTTGACGGGGACTTCCCTGTGGCATTCCCCGTGATGTCAGAGGGGGCGGGGTCACCCGTTACGTAACCCCGCCCCCTTCTGACATCACGGGGAAGGCCGCAGGGAAGTCCCCGTGCGTCAGGGGGGGCGGGGTCACCAGGTGGTTCCACCTCCCATTATTTAAGAACCGTCAGAAGAGGAGAAGCGTCACACAGCGGGAGCCTCCCTCCATGCCATCATGGATGCGGAGCGGCCCGAGGAGAGGAAGATAAGAAGATGCCGTGGATGAAGATGCAGGATGAGAACACCGGAGGAAGAACCAGAAGAACCAGAAGAACCAGAAGAAGAAGAAGATGGAGGAAGAAATTGAAGGAATAGAGAAGATAGAAGAAAGAAGAAAGAAGAAGCATTTAAATAAAGGAATTTTCAAAAACTGACTCTTGTCATTTTTAACATTTTTGACAGTTTTTTTGTGAAATGGTAGGAGTACCATTTCACACTGAGGGGAGGGCCGGGATCTGGGGGTCCCCTTGTTAAAGGGGGCTTCCATATTCTGATAAGCCCCCCGCGCGCAGACCCCCACAACCACCGGACAAGGGTTGTGGGGATGAGGCCCTTGTCCCCATCAACATGGGGACAAGGTGTTTTGGGGGGCTACCCCAAAGCACCTTCCCAATGTTGAGGGCATGTGGCCTGGTACGGTTCAGGAGGGGGGCGCTCTCTTGGTGCAGGGTTCCCCTTAAAATCCATACCAGACCTGAAGGGTCTGGTATAGATTTTGAGGGGGACCCCACGCCATTTTTTTAAAAAATTTTGGCTGGGGTTCCCCTTAATATCCATACCAGACCTGAAGGGCCTGTTATGGAATTTAGGGGGACCCCCCACATCATTTTTTTTTTTTAATTTTGGTTCGGGGTTCCCCTGTGGGGTATTCCCATGCTGTTTTTATTAATGAACTTTTATGTGTATTGTCGGGCCGGCAATTCATTAATAGCCACAAGTAGTTTTAAATTACTTTTCCTTTGAAATGTAATTTTGCTGTCAGACTGTTCTAAACACGGGAAACATGTGCCCCTTTACAGGCATACTATAGACACCCCCGAGGTACGAAATTTAAAGGAATATTACACTTTATTGTTTCACTTTAAGCATTATTAAAATCACTGCTCCCGAAAAAACGTCAGTTTTTAAAACTTTTTTTTGCATTGATCCATGTCCCCTGGGGCAGGATCCAGGTCCCCAAACACTTTTTATGACAATAACTTGCATATAAGCCTTTAAAATTAGCACTTTTGATTATTCATGTTCGTGTCCCATAGACTTTAACGGTGTTCGCGTGTTCGAACAAATTTTTTGCCTGTTTGCAAGTTCTGGTCCGAACCGAACAGGGGGGTGTTCGGCTCATCCCTAGTCTGGGCCAATGAGGACTGAGAGAGCCAAGAGAGCCTCGTCTCATGCTTATTGCTGGATCGAGATTGTGCTCAGGTATGTATTTGGGGGAGTTACAGGGGAAGCTGCATGTGGAAGTTTTTTTTTTTTACCTTACTGCATTTTATGCAGTAAGGTAAGAAAACCCCTGCATGCAGCTTCCCTTCTCTGCAAGAATCTTCTGCCTTTACAACCACTTTGAGCTTGAAAAAATCAGCAGACCTGAAGGCCCAGTATTGCAGACTCCATATCAACAAGCCTTTATGCAACTTTTGATAGCATTGGTGTTGAAGAAACTGTGCTAATCATCAAGGGGGTCTGTACAACTACCCAGGTCCAATTGGCCTGCTACTAACTTGCATCAGACACATTCGTTTAGCTATTCAAATCTACCCACACCAATTAAGTATAGCCATTATCTGGTCATTGCTGAAAATGTCTTCCTTGGGTTTAAAGAGTTTGGCCAACTACAGACCAATATCAAACCTCCCCTTTTTAGGGGAAAGGTGGTTGAAAAGCCAGCCCCTAATAAGTTGGAAGCCTTGCTGCCAAATAACAATTTCTTTGACAAATTTTCCTGGTTTCAAGAAAACACAGTACAGAAAAAGCACTGGTCCAACTAATGAACTCCCTATTGGTGGCTAGAGACAAAAGAGAATGCTTCATCCTTGTCCTCCTTGATCTTTCTGCCCCTTTTGACACCATTGACCATAAAATCATACTGGGTCAATTAAAGTTGCTTTGTGGTCTGGGGGACATAGTGCTCAGCCATTTTGAATCCTTGTCAGGGAGATCAAAAATAGTCACAGAGGGGCTTTGGGGCAGGGGTATGGCAGAGCCCCCCCTGCCCCAAAGCACCCACCCCCCATGTTGAGGACATGGGGCCTGGTATGGTTCAGGAGGGGAACCATAGCTGTATGCTCAGATAAGGATCTGTTATGGAGTATGGGGGGACATGCCTTTTTAAAAAAAAAAATTGGCGTGGGGTTCCACTTAAAATCCATATCAGACCTGAAGGGCCTGGTATGGACTGGTTAACAACTGCTTAACAACCAGCTATTCTTCACATAGAATTCAAATTGGTCAATCATTTCTCGACCGATCCGAAGTCTAATCATTCTGAAATGTTGGAATTTGTTAAAAAAATGTAATTTAATTGATCAAAAACTAAACTAAACAAATTCTGAAACCAAACTATATGAATTCCACAACAAAATGAAATTAGTAACATAACAAATCTATGCAAAACAAAATAAAACACATTTTTCCATTCTGCACATGTCTACAAAATAGAAAATATCATTGCCCTTAGAGAAAACTGACAATGCTTACTTTATTATATACAGAATTTTGGAAAAAGCCACTAGAAAGTGTTTTACAAATGTAATTTCCTAGTTTTGGACCTGCAATATGTTGTAATAATACATTGCTAAAATAATACTTTGGACATACTAATCGGAGAAAAAATGGAGGGACAGATCCCCTGCTCTTCTTATGTAAGTGACATACAGCAGTTAATCAAAATAAGATCACTTAAAATAATGAATTGCATTTTTTGTTAAATATGCTAAAAGTACCTATTGTGTTTTGTTTCTGTCTGTGGTGTACCACAAAAGGAATTCATAGAATTTCTTATAACAAATTTTGCAATGCTTGGATAGTACAAAGCAAAGTTAATCTTTGTTCCTACTTGCTTTTTTTGGAAGATTATTTCATGGAAGAAGGTGTGTTACTGTGTGGGTGTTGAAAAATAGCCTGACTAAAAGATGTTAGAAATAATTGCCAAAGGAAAACTCTTATTGCCTGCTAATATTAATGCAAATATAAATTATGGCAGTTACTACATGTTACCATTACATTGGTGTAGAATTTTTACCTTACATTTTGTTTTGCTTTAGTAACAGTTAAAGCTAGAGACAGAGTTAGCGCTATCCAAAACTCTTTTAACTATGACCCACATGGTAGTGTGGAGGCAGACAGGAATGGACTACAAGAAAAACATTATTGGAAGGTTTAAACTTTCATCAGTCTACTAAAATATGTTTTTGTCTGTGCTCCCATTGGAGAGTTGTTTAATTACCCCCTGCCCTCATAAGAAGGGCAAATCTCCTATAAAGGCACACAGACGGCAAGAAAAACCTGTCATAAGCTATTGCCATTTCTCATTCTATCCACATCTAAAAAAATATTTTGCCTAATGTTGGACTTTTTTTCTTGCTGTTAGATGCATAAAAATATAATGAAGCATTGATAGTAAATTGACCAAAAAACATGCATAAAGGGGTTCAATAAAATGTACTTGTAATGTAATGAGTATTGCACTTAAGCAGCTAGATAAATGTGAGGTACCTGCATTGTATATCTCCTCTCAATATTTCTTAGTTAAGCAGGTAAATAAATATAAGGTTATGTTTAAATTATTATTATTATTATACAGAATTTTTGTAACGTGGACAGTTTAAATAGTGCTTTACAACATAAGGGCAGACAGTACAATTACAATACTGTTTAATACAGTAGGAATCAGAGGGCCCTGCTTGTTAGAGCTTACAATCTAAGAGGGAGATAAGTAATACAAAAGGTAACTCTGAGGAATGGACTGAAAGAGAAAATAAAAGTACAGTTGTTAGGTGGGGGCCGGATAGGCCTCTCTGAAGAGATGAGTTTTCAGGGAATGCCTGAAAGTGGCTAGAATAGGAGATAGTCGAACAGATTGGGGTAGGGTGTTCCAGAGGATGGGAGATGCTCTGGAGAAGTCCTGGAGGCAAGCATGGGAGGAGGTGATGAGAGAGCTAGAGAGCAGGAGGTCTTGGGAGGAATGAAGAGAACGATTTGGTTGGTATTTTGAGACTATGTTAGTGATGTAACTGGGGGCAGAGTTGGTGATGGCTTTGTAAGTTGTTGTTAGTATCTTGAATTTAATTTGTTGGGTGAGCAGTAGCCAGTGGAGGGACTGGCAGAGATGGGTAGCAGACACTGAGCGGTTTGTAATGTAGATGAGCCTGACAGCAGCATTCATGACTGACTGAAGGGGGATAGCCTATGTAAAGGTAAGCCAATGAGAAGGGAGTTGCAGTAGTGGAGTCGGGAACTGACCAGGGAGTGAATTAGAAGCTTTGTGGTGTCATCGGTTAGGAAGGGGCGTATCTTGAAGATGTTTCAGAGGTTGAGTTGACAATCTTTGGACAGTGATTGGATGTGGGGCCGGAAGGATAGTTTAGAGTCCAGGATTATACCTAGAACCTTGGTGTGCAGGGAGGGTTCATAATTGAGCTGTTGATTTTGACGGATAAGTCAAGGGAAGGAGCACATGGGGGAGGAAATGTTATGAGCTTGGTTTTAGATACATTAAATTTGAGGAAGTGGTTTGACATCCAGGCTGATATGTCTGTTAGTAAATTAGTGATGTGTGAGGAGACTGATGGAGTGACCTGAGGGGTAGAGAGATAAATTTGGGTGTCATCAGCATAGAAATGGTATTGAGAGCCATGGGAGGTAATCAACTGACCCAGGGAGTTTTGTAAGGGACACTGAAGGTGCCAGTGAAGAGTACAGTTGTGAAGACCAAAGGTGTAGAGTTTGTTGAGGAGAAGGGGGTGATCCACCATGTCAAAGAAAGCAGCGAGGTCCAGAAGTAGGAGTATAGAATAGTATCCATTGCATACAGTTCAGAGCGGTTGTGTTGTACATTGTGTTTAGATTTCCTTTGTCTGAATATGGAGATGCCGCCAAACTGATTCACTAAAGATACAGTATAGCACACTTATAATAAACAAAAACCGCACTAAATTGACATAAATATTAAAGAATATGTAATCTTTAATATAATCCGTGTAGTCCCATATAAATGTCCACAACAAATGAAAAAGTAGAATTATCAAAAAGTGAATAACGTGAGAGTTCATCCAAAGTGATAAATGATGAAACGACAGTGGAACTGGAAAACACCAAAATATTGCGCTTACCAGAAGTAAGCCAAATAGGGGCAAGTGGCTTAACCCAGCCTGGGCCTTTGAACAGGTGATCCAGATGAATCAGGATAAATCGCACTCGTCCCGTGTGCCCAGTCCACAGAGGTTTTTATCCAAAAATATATAGAAAAAACATAGCGTAATACTGATAATATAAAACACTCCAAACGTGAACAATAAGTGCAACACTCAACAAGAAGCTAATCATGTGTGATCATATATCATCCACTGTCAGCACATCAGCTGAGGATGGTAGATGAGTGTCATGCATTCATGCAAAGATGTAGTGCGGGGTGAATAGGTAAAGAAAAAAATATAAAATATAAAATATATAAAAAATAAAAATGAAAAATATCAACACCCAGAATCTGTATGACAGACTAGGTAAAAGGCAAAGCTGCACCCAATCACCCAGAAATAAACGTTGGAACAAGGGATATAAGCATGGAAGAAGAACCCTCTAAGTGTGGCACATCACATGCACAAGCTGCTTACCAGATGACAAAGTTTCATATGAGCAAACTTCCACACAGCCAAACGTGTAAACACAAAATAAAATTGCAGCAGCGAACCTAGGGGATATCCTGCTTACCAGACATCCAGATAGGGTAGGCAGATGTAGTGGAGCATACACAGGCTCCTGACAGGAACGGCGTGGACATGTCCTGGTAACTCAACCCCTAGCTCAGCAGTGCATATAAGTAAAAACAGCCAATAGTGTAATACTGTATAATCCGGTTTATTAAGAATAAAGTAACACTCACACTAAATGTAGATAAAAAAGCAAAAAATGGAGCCGGCCGGCACTCGAACACACTCCCGTCCTCACAGGGCAAACATGGTGACGTCAGCACGTCCCTCCCAGACGCGTTTCGTCACACGCTGACGTTTTCAATGGGGAACGGGCAGCATGCTGAGCCACCACGTTAAATACACACACCAAGCCTCGCTCTGAGTCCCGTTAAGGGAAACACACAGCGCCATCTTGGATGTGGGCATCTTCATTATATCCTACAAGGAATATGGTCAAGTCGACAACCAGAAGGTGCCACAAGACCAACATCCCTTGAACTTGAATAATAACATATCAGAGCAACAAAAACGACATGTTAGCACATGAATTAATACAAAAATATTCCAAAAATATTATTAAAAAATTGAAAAATCAGATGTAACTTAAAATACCCTTATTTAAAAAGTATATACATAATATGGCAAATAGGTGT
This sequence comes from Aquarana catesbeiana, assembly GCF_042186555.1. Lineage (NCBI taxonomy): Eukaryota > Metazoa > Chordata > Amphibia > Anura > Ranidae > Aquarana > Aquarana catesbeiana. The sequence continues at coordinate 269,870,117 of NC_133328.1, read as the reverse complement.
TTTATACACAACCAGTACCGGATATTAAAGATCCAAGATAGTGTACTACCAACAACGTTAACATATATTACATTTTCTAACTGTTACATAAATCAAAATAAAACATATATCTATACACATACAGTTAGAAATTGGTTGAAAGCAAAAATTAAAATTAAAATGTAAAAATAAAATATAAAGTTGTGTCTAAATGAACTAGACCAAACGAAGCTTCCTCAAGGGGATAGGTAGCACGGTCAAACTCAGCTCAGAATGTAGGTAAATCCCAATGATATTAAAGAGACCCATATGGTACAAAAAAAGGATTCAACTTAAAAAACATCATGTCAAAAAATCAAGGTATGCTAGATACTTCCTAATTCAGATGTATTCTATTCTCCCCTTATATATACCATAATCAGTTGTATTCCATTCACCCCTCAAATAAATCATAGTGGACCCTGACAAATTTCTAATGCAGAGCGATACCCTCACGGAAAGGTTCCTTGAAAAAGGTTACACCAGAGAGAGCCTTTTGCCTGTCTTGAAAGATGTGCAGGATATGGACAGAGAGCTCCTATTGTGTGACAAACCCAAGCCCAGGGGTTTAGATCACAATCTGGGAGTACCCTTCATTACCACCTATTCCCTTCAACACAAGGAAATAAATCAATTAGTTTCTAGACATTGGCATATCATCACCAATGATAGAGTATTGAAGGAGGCTTTACCATCTAAACCTAAGATTGTCTTTAGAGGGGCCCCTTCATTGAAGAACCAGTTGGCCCCTGGGATATTGGATCCTCCAATTACTAGAACTACCTTTTTTGACCAACTAACGGGCTTCTACAAATGTAATAAATGTCGGGTATGCTCTTTTAGTTCCTGTTCACACAGGAGGACCCAGTCCTTTGTGTCCATGGTAACTGGGCGAACCTACCCTATCACCCCTTTTATTACCTGTTCCACCATAGGGGTAGTTTACATGTTGCAATGCCCTTGCGGCTTGCAATATGTGGGACGTACTAAACGCCCCCTCCAAGTGAGGCTTAACGAGCACATCACTAATATCCTGACGGGTTTTAAAAATCACTCAGTTTCCAAACACTACCATTTGGTTCATGATAGGAACCCTGCCAATACTCTTTTTTTGGGCATTGACCACTATCAACCCCACTGGCGAGGGAGTTCTATGGTACGGGACATCTCTAAACTAGAGATGTGGGGGCGTGGCCTGGAGAGCAATGGAGTAGGACACATGTAGTGAGAGCTCCACTTGCCCACACTGCTGTACTTACCATCCTGCATCAATCCTGGTTACCTTTCAGCATCTGCACACCTGCGGACCCCCCCTCTGTCCAGCGCCATCCATAGAGCCTATCAGCTTGTCAGAGCACCGCTCTGGGCCACCATCGCAGGCCCTCTTCACCATCCTGCATCAGCTGCCAGGAAAGACTGGGGATTCGGCCTACCCCCTGGAGCAGCGGCCATCTTGCTCCACCCGGCGGCAGCTCTCACAGGTCTGCCTGCCCTCCCTGGATGCTCAGAGCCTGGCCTTTGCTTCACACAGCCACCGGACTGCCTGGAGCCACTATAGCAGTGCCTCTTTCCCCTGTGGATGCCTGAGGGACAGTCTGTGGATCTGGCCTAGTTCCCGGACCGGCGGCCATCTTGGTACACCCTGCAACAGCCCTTGCAAGTATTCACAGGTGTTCCTGACTATTCTGAGTCCAGTTTTCTCCATCTGCAGCTGCTGGACCTTGTAGCTGGCTGACCACTGCCTGCAGAACACACTGTGTTGCTCCTAAATCACGGTGGGAGGAAGACACTGAGGATCTGGCATAGTAGACAGCGGCCATCTTGGTATACCCGGGGACTCTCCTGTTCACCTCTGCAATATGTCTCCACCAAAAAAAACCTCCGAGGCGGCTGATAAGCTTGCTAAATACCGCAGGCTTGGAGAAGACCAACAGGCTAAAGATGGTGCTGGCACCTCCCCGGGCATGGAACAGTCCGAGGCAGCCACTAACAAGGTGCTTGATGCCATCGCCTTGTGCCAGAGTACGCTCACCACCAAAATTGAGGAGGTCAAAATTGATGTATCCCTTATCCGGCAGGACCTCTCTACTCTGAGAGAACGCGTTGCTGAGACGGAGACCCATATTGGTAGAGCGGAGGATATCCTGCACCCCTTACAACACACTACTGACGAGGTACGCCGTCAGCTACAACAGCTTAGTGCGAAGCAGGACGATATGGAAAATCGCCTCCGAAGATGTAATCTCCGCTTTATTGGCCTTCCCGAGACTGCTGAGGGCAACGACCCGGCGAGCTTTCTCGAAAACTTCCTGATATCCAACTTCGGCAGAGACGCATTCTCAGTGATGTTCGCAGTGGAGAGAGCCCATCGAATCCCTGCCCGTCCTCCTCCCCAAGGAGCCCCACCGCGTACCCTTATAGCAAAATTCCTAAATTTCAGAGACCGAGACAAGATCCTCCGTCTAACTAGAGAAAAGGGAAATATCCCACATACCAACACGCATGTGGCCGCCTTCCCGGACTTTTCCAATGAGGTACAGCGAACTGTTTATGCTTTAGGTACTATGCTATTGCCATACATACATTATCGATGTTGGATGTCACTGTGTTTTATGTTATCTGATGTGTTTATCTCTGCTCTGCTGGTCCTGGTACAACTGCGGTCTATTATACATGCCTTATATCCACCATGAGTTCCCTGAAATTTCTTACGTGGAACGTCAGAGGCTTGCGCAACAAGGTCAAATGTACAGCCGTCCTGAAATTCCTCAAATCTCAGTGTGCTGACATTATCACGCTAGTTGAAACTCATGTTACGGGCCACCTACAATCCTCTCTTAAAAAGTCTTGGGTAGGTTGGGCCTATCACGCTACCCACACCTCATATTCCAGAGGGGTGTCGATTCTGGTTGCAAAAAGGGTTCCCTTCGACCTAGTGTTGCTGCAAACGGACCAGCAGGGCAGATATGTGTTTATACATGCCACCATTAATGGATCCCCTATTCTGATACTAGCTTGCTATGTCCCTCCCCCATACAACTCGCTTGTAATTAAGGAGGGTCTTGCTTTTATGATGCAATATCCCTGTATACCGGCAGTATGGATGGGGGACTTTAATATGACCCTCACCCCCGCTCTAGACCGAATGGGCACACCAGACCCTCCCCTTGACCCACCGACCCATACCAGACTATACCGCATACTGACTGATTTCGCTATTGTTGACACCTGGCGTCACAAGCATCCGCACACTAAAGCTTTCTCCTGCTTTTCAGCCAGTCACAACACAATGTCACGTATCGATTTCATTTTACTTTCCAAGTCCCTGACACCTAAACTGGGAAATGTGGGATTTGCTCCGAGAATACTTTCGGATCACGCCCCCTACTGGATCACGCTCCAGCTCCTGAAAGCCTCCCCTGCTCCATCTTGGCGGTTGAACCCATTTTGGCTGATGGCTCTGGCGGACCAGGAGGATATCCCTGCAGAGCTACAATATTATTTCACAGCCAACAGGGACTCGGCCACATATGACTTGGTATGGGAGATGTTTAAAATCCACGCCCGCTCCCTCCTTTCCATGCGTATTAACAGAGTTAAAAGGTCATCGAAAATTATTGTCCAACAGGCTACAGAACATCTGCAGGTGTTGGAGGAGGCGTTCCATCGGGACCCCTCGCCCAGCACTGCTAATAATCTTAAAATTCAGGCGCGACAAGTTTCCCAACTACACATTGAAAAAGCTAAACAACACATTTTTTTCTGTAAACAAAGGGTGTTTGAATATGGAGAAAGATCGGGCAAACTGCTTGCGTATCTTGCTCATTTAGATGCGCGTCCCCCTGTGGTGGTGTCGTTGACGGATCCGCAGGGGAACGACATCACTGATCCCCAACAAGTAGCGGAGGAATTTGGGAAATTCTACCGTACTCTCTACACTTCCCGTGTCACTCACACTCCCCAAGAGACCAGGGACTACTTAGCGAGATTTAAATTCCCTAAACTGACCAAAGACCAGCTTGACCTTTTGGAAGCCCCTATCACTAAGGAGGATATCTCTGAGGCTATCTCCTGCTTGGCCGCATCTAAGGCCCCAGGATCAGATGGTTTACCACTCGAATTCTATGCCACCTACTCTGAAATTCTAATCCCTAAACTTTATGACCTGTACAAATCCATATTTGATGCGGGCATTTTACCCCCCTCCATGAGAGAGGCCCAAATTGTGGTAATCCCTAAGCCTGGTAAGGACCCTAAATACCCAGAATCGTATAGACCTATTTCCCTGCTACAGGTCGACATAAAGATACTGGCCAAGATTTTAGCCTCCCGCCTTAACCAGGTCATTCTGTCACTGATCCACCCTGATCAGACTGGCTTCATGCCAGGGAAAAATACCGCAATGAATATTCGCCGCCTATTCATAAACATTCAGGGATCCCACGATGAAATCGGTTCGAGGGTCGTGGTGGCTCTGGATGCCGCCAAGGCCTTCGATTCTGTGGAGTGGAACTACCTATGGGAGTGCCTTTTGGGATTCGGATAAAAAAAAAAAAAAACTAGAGATGTCTTAGGTCCATAGAATTAAAAGATATACACCTCATGGATTAAATATAGATGTGGACGTTAATGCCTTTATTGACAATTCCTGAAACGCCACTATGATTTATTTGAGGGGTGAATGGAATACAACTGATTATGGTATATATAAGGGGAGCATAGAATACATCTGAATTAGGAAGTATCTAGCATACCTTGATTTTTTGACATGATCTGTTTTTTAAGTTGAATCCTTTTTTTTGTACCATATGGGTCTCTTTAATATCATTGGGATTTACCTACATTCTGAGCTGAGTTTGACCGTGCTGCCTATCCCCTTGAGGAAGCTTCGTTTGGTCTAGTTCATTTAGACACAACTTTATATTTTATTTTTACATTTTAATTTTAATTTTTGCTTTCAACCAATTTCTAACTGTATGTGTATAGATATATGTTTTATTTTGATTTATGTAACAGTTAGAAAATGTAATATATGTTAACGTTGTTGGTAGTACACTATCTTGGATCTTTAATATCCGGTAGTGGTTTTGTATAAAACACCTATTTGCCATATTATGTGTATACTTTTTAAATAAGGGTATTTTAAGTTACATCTGATTTTTCAATTTTTTAATAATATTTTTGGAATATTTTTGTATTCATTCATGTGCTAACATGTCGTTTTTGTTGCTCTGATATGTTATTATTCAAGTTCAAGGGATGTTGGTCTTGTGGCACCTTCTGGTTGTCGACTTGACCATATTCCTTGTAGGATATAATGAAGATGCCCACATCCAAGATGGCGCTGTGTGTTTCCCTTAACGGGACTCAGAGCGAGGCTTGGTGTGTGTATTTAACGTGGTGGCTCAGCATGCTGCCCGTTCCCCATTGAAAACGTCAGCGTGTGACGAAACGCGTCTGGGAGGGACGTGCTGACGTCACCATGTTTGCCCTGTGAGGACGGGAGTGTGTTCGAGTGCCGGCCGGCTCCATTTTTTGCTTTTTTATCTACATTTAGTGTGAGTGTTACTTTATTCTTAATAAACCGGATTATACAGTATTACACTATTGGCTGTTTTTACTTATATGCACTGCTGAGCTAGGGGTTGAGTTACCAGGACATGTCCACGCCGTTCCTGTCAGGAGCCTGTGTATGCTCCACTACATCTGCCTACCCTATCTGGATGTCTGGTAAGCAGGATATCCCCTAGGTTCGCTGCTGCAATTTTATTCTGTGTTTACACGTTTGGCTGTGTGGAAGTTTGCTCATATGAAACTTTGTTATCTGGTAAGCAGCTTGTGCATGTGATGTGCCGCACTTAGAGGGTTCTTCTTCCATGCTTATATCCCTTGTTCCAACGTTTATTTCTGGGTGATTGGGTGCAGCTTTGCCTTTTACCTAGTCTGTCATACAGATTCTGGGTGTTGATATTTTTCATTTTTATTTTTTATATATTTTATATTTTTTTCTTTACCTATTCAACCCGCACTACATCTTTGCATGATTGCATGACACTCATCTACCATCCTCAGCTGATGTGCTGACAGTGGATGATATATGATCACACATGATTAGCTTCTTGTTGAGTGTTGCACTTATTGTTCACGTTTGGAGTGTTTTATATTATCAGTATTACGCTATGTTTTTGCTATATATTTTTGGATAAAAACCTCTGTGGACTGGGCACACGGGACGAGTGCGATTATCCTGATTCATCTGGATCACCTGTTCAAAGGCCCAGGCTGGGTTAAGCCACTTGCCCCTATTTGGCTTACTTCTGGTAAGCGCAATATTTTGGTGTTTTCCAGTTCCACTGTCGTTTCATCATTTATCACTTTGGATGAACTCTCACGTTATTCACTTTTTGATAATTCTACTTTTTCATTTGTTGTGGACATTTATATGGGACTACATGGATTATATTAAAGATTACTTATTCTTTAATATTTATGTCAATTTAGCGCGGTTTTTGTTTATTATTTTGTCTTTGGTGTGCCACACTTATAACCGCAGCTTTACCCCCTTTTTTTTCCAAGCGCAGTTTTTTTCTTTCTTCTTTTTTTAGTATAGCACACTTATTCCAAGTAGCTAAAGAAAAGTTTGCCAGTGCCGCAGTAATGTTTGTGTGCACAGGACCACCAATAGGGAAAGAACAGTATTGTAAATGTACCAGTGTCACGCTAGTACTGTACGCTATACACAGTTAGTAAATATTTTACCATATAGCTGTGGATCGTATAGATTTGCTGTGTTATGCTGCCTAAATGTGCTTCATCAAGTATCTTTTTTTTTAATTATTATTAATAAGTGATTGTTAATACGTGATTATTAATAAGTGACTGTTGTTGACAGAAGCAAACTTTTAGAATTCTCTCTCATTGGTCAAAAAAGCAGATGGCATGATTTGTGGCATCCTTTAAGCTGACTGGAAACTCTATTTGGCTTGTATTCCAAGTATCCTAAATAGAAACCGATAGAGGTGAACCAGATCATGTATGGTTATTAGTATCACATTATTCAGGAAGGATGAGGTTTTATCCCCACAGACATCATTCTCTCTGGCTTAAAAATATATTGAAAGGGCAGGTTTTCAGAATGAGGCACAACTGTGAAAAGCTAGAGGATTACTATTTACAGTCGGAAGATTTAAAAGAGAGATTTCTTGAAAAGGGCTATGGAGCCTCTACATTAGATAACTCTATACAACAGATAGCGGGGATGGATAGAGAATCCTTGTTGCAGGTTAAAAATGCAATCTGTTGTTTGGTATCGCCAGCAGCGCTGGTGGGCTATTTAATCAAATTTGATGGATGTTAGAGATAGGAGGCACCCATGAAGACGTGTATGCGTGCAAAACACGCTGGCTGGAGACCTATTCGCTGATGTCACACCGCCGACTCTGTGTGTATGGAGCAGCGGCCATTGAAGTAAGTGCTGGCCAGCATTCTATATTTGCTCATATTGCTTTTACACTTATGTGATTGTTAATCAACATAAAATAAATACTACACTATATGCTACATCTCTGGCTCCGTGGTTGTGAGCTATCTTTCCATTAGGACGGATGCTGGAGAGATATGTTTGCATCAGAAGGAAAGGACATCCTACATCCTCTGAGAGGGTGGATTGTTTACACAGGCTGCTTGTAATTGATTTTCTGATAAATGCAATGTGTTGGAGGATATACACTGTGAGTGAACTTGCACCTTTTTCTATATGTGGTAGCACCTTCACTTGGCTAGGAACACATAAGGACTTTATTATTCTTCTACATGTCAAATGCTTTTTTGGACTTATATATCTGGGTGTTTAAATTTAGCACTGTGGCACTTTCTTTTCTGTTTGTTTTTTGCCATTTTCTATAGGGTGGCCACCTATTGAGTGCTAGATGCCTATTTTTACATTAATTTTACTTTTGTTTTTTCATTTGTTTTGATATTGAGCACTTCCTGTGCTCGTTTTTTTTTTTTTTTTTTACATTATTCAGGATGCCACGTGTAATGTTTACATTTCTGTACTGCCAATCTGTGGGGTACAGATGGACGAGTCACAGAACCTCATAACTGATGTGACTTGCATTATTGAGCATTCTTTTTTTTGTGTACTTTCTTTCAACTACAGTAATTTTGTAAAGTGTCTATGGGTTGATTTACTAAAATTGAAGAGTGCAAAATCAGGTGCAGCTCTGCATAGAAACCAATGAATTTCCATTTTTTTTGTCAATCTTAATTGAACAAGCTGAAGTTAGAAGCTGATTGGCTACCATGCACAGCTGTACCGTGGTTGCACTTTCCGGTTTTAGTAAATCAACCCCTAATACTGGGCACTTTTACCCCCTTCCTGCCCAGGCCAATTTTTAGCTTTCAGTGCTGTTGCACTTTGAATGACAATTGCATGGTCGTGCAACACTGTACACAAACTATTTTTTTTTTCATTTTGTTCACACACATAGAGCTTTCTTTTGGTGGTATTTAATCACTACTGAGTTTTTTTGCTAAATAAATGAAAAAAGACTGAACATTCTGAAAAAAAAAACAAATTTTTCTTTGTTTCTGTTTGAAATTTTGCAAATAAATAATTGTTCTTCATAAATTTAGCCCAGAATGTATTCTGCTACATTTCTTTGGTGAAAATAAGCCAAATCAGTGTATATTATTTAATCTGTGTGAAAGTTACAGAGTCCACAATATGGGATATACAGGATCTGAAAATTGATCAATCCTGATGTACTGATGATCTAATTTCTTGAGGCCCAAAAATGCCAGGACAGTAGAAATACCCCCAAATTACCCCCTTTCGGAACATAGACAGTCCAAGGTATTTACTAGGAGGCATGGCAGGTTTTTTGAAGTTGTAATTTTTTGTCATAGTTTTTTGGAAAATGAAGAAATGTAAAAAAAAATACAAATTTTTAATTTTTTTTTTTTACATACTGTCACCAGTACAGTACAGCATTATCATATAACTGGTGTGGTGTGATCAAGGACACTGACTAGTGACGGTTAAAAAAAAAAAAGTTATAATTTTTTGAAATTTTTAAAAAATTTATTATTTTTAATTTTTTTATGACTTTTTTTTTAAACACTGACCAGAGCAATAAAATGTTACCATAGTAACATTGTACTGCTCTGAGGAAGTGATCCGGATTTTTTTTTCACACATTATGTTTGCTTATAGCAGTGCATTACATTGCTATAAGCAAGAATTTTACTGAATGAAACTGATTCATTCAGTCTGTTTTGTTGTAATGAGTTTTGATTGGTCAAAGCTAATCACATGGTACAGATGGGCTGTGATTGGCCTTGTCTGTGCCATGTGATAAAATTGACAAATCACAGCTAGCAACACAGTTGTACATATTGGATGCTATGCAAGAAAGACATTTATTGTGTACAACCTACTATGATTCATCACTGCAGTCACATGGTATCAGCAGCAAGCTGGTATTCTGACCAGTCATCAGGTGAGTCCTGTGGACATGGACATTAACAGATTGTGCGCTGTACAATTGGCGCTTCCTGAGAGGATGTTATATGACATCCACTCAGGATAACAAAACCACCGCCCGGTCCTCATTTGTCTATAGGCTGGGCATTAAACAGTTAATTTAACTTTTCTGCAAGAGTTAGAAGTGGTCCTTTTGTAATTTTTAATACCTTATATTGGGAAGGGGGGCTGTTGCAGAGATGTGTGTGCTTCCTTATTCCAACATAGTTTTCCAGAATCTGTGAACGGTTCTCTCCACATGGTGGATATGGGTAAAGGCAGGAGTTGGCAACCCGCCAATCATGGGCTACCCATCGGCCGCTCACTCACCAAGTCTATGGGGTGGGGAAAGCCTCCTGAATAGCTCAGGTGGGTTCAGGCTGTTCTCCGAACACGTCAAGCGTTTCCTATGGATATTGCATGCTCATCATCACCGGCCCTCCTCCCCGATCCAAAGATACCATGTGGGAAGGTGAGAGAGGATTGCCGGCAGGGATCAGAGCCCTGGACGCTGCTCCAGGGCTCTAGAGCAACCTACTGCCAAACCTACTACTGACCTCTGTACACTGCCCTACATACTACTGACCTCTGTACACTGCCCTACATATTACTGAGCCCTGGATGCTGTACTACAAATTACTTACACTGGCCAGAAATCAGAGCAAATAGCCAGGCCTGAAACTAGTCAAGAAAAATAGCCTGCAATACCAGATGTTCTGCGAAAAAAAAAATTCTCAAAAAAATGTGAACGAAAGTGAATGCAGAGTTTCTCACTGAAGCTAACGTTTAAGGTGGGCTATGTTTATATTTTTACAGTGACATTCATTTTCATAGATCTTTCTAGGTTTTTCATGCTGTCTTTACTTATTATTGGGGACTTTCTAGTTAATTTCTTAAAAAAAAAAAGGGGGATGTTGCACCCCAGTGATCTTTGATCTCTTCAATGTTGTCCAGGTAGATCTTCATCTCTCAAAGGTTGCCTACCCCTAGGTTTGAGACTTAGGTGTGTCCCCTGCCAAGATAACACCAAAGGATGACTACAGAGATGGGGTGGGGGGGATTTCTTTTGCTCTGTTTTCCTGACCACCCAACCTGCATGCTTGTACAAGTGTGTGACTTGCAAATAAGTAGCAACCTAATCATGTTTTTATGTCACTTTCATCAAACTACATTGTACTATTTTGTAATAGCATGTTCATTTCTAATACATTATTGAACGGATTTGTGCAATACAAAACACTTAGTGTTTTCTGTTAAATGTACCTCAAGTTCTATTGTTTATTTTTATGCTTGGATGTAATTGCTAGGGCTTTCAACCCCTTTAAGGTTTTACTGCTGTACATGTTTCACCAGAATGGAACTGAGGGGATCTTTCCAATTCCAACATAGAGAGTATTTTTGTCAGTTGTCTCTTTCCCTGGTGCCTATTATCTACCCCCACAATTTTAAAGGTGAACTAACACCGTATACCCTGCCCACCCCCTAGTCCCTGATGTAGTGATCTCTGGGGATGCTGAGCTGTCAGTGCCCATGCAGCCAGCCCAGCAGTCCAGGGATTTGAAATCCCTGTTCTATTCCCCCTTATCTGTGCAATGCTTCCAGGAATGACCATACTGATTTGTCGGCACCATCACAGAGCATTGCTCTGAACCATTCTGGAAGTGCTGCATAGAAAAGAGGGGGGAAAGCAGGGATTTCAAATCCCCAGCTCCATGGGCACTGGCATCTCAGCATCCTCAGAGTTAAGCACAGCAGGGACTTTGGCAGAGGTGGACAGGGTGTACTCTGTTAGTCTACCCTTACATTTTTTCCTGTAAAGGTGAACTAACAAAATATAAAAAATGCTCTGCACTTTTGGATAGGTTAATCTGTGCCAGTGCTAATGGTATGTGAGTGTTGCAGTCTCATATATGCCAACATAAAACCTAAACTGCATTAAATTCTATAAATAGACTGCACATTCCACAAGTAATCATTGTACAGTGCAAAAATCAATATATAACGAAATACGGTGAATCATTAAGTAAGTCCCAACATGCAGATTTAAATTTAAATGAAAGTGACAGTGTTTCTATGGACCTCCTGTAATAATGTAAAGTGCTAGTGCTACTTATGGACATACAAAGTGCTTTCTTGTGCCCCACATGGATGTAAACTCACCAGAATTATTTGACCACCTATTTCTAGTATGGATACTAAATGCTTGTGGGGCAATGCCCTGGTAAGTCTGTAACTTCTGTCTGTCTCCAATGGCTTGTATGCTTGCAAAGGAAGGGTAATAGGAAAAGAGGCCCATGGCGTAAGACCTTAAAGTATATTTATTGAAAAAAAGGTATACAGTATTGCACTCACTTGCTGTTGTGCCCTATAACCTGGCACCTATGTAAACAGCATTGTGTGTATATGGGGATGATGGCCGTCCCTCGATCCATTGCCAGAAGTCGACTGCAGTTCACCACCCAGAATTGACGTCTGCGGAAGTTGCATCACGCTAACGTGAACAAAGCCCCTACGGGTTTCATCCTGATTGGTCGTCTTCAGGAAGCTCTGATTCCGCCATCTTTGTAACTTTTTTTGCCCATCGGGCATTAACTACTTTGCTATTCCAAAGGGACGGTTTGTGTGGATACACAGAAATTTTCTGTTAATGAAAGATGATATACTCATCCAGAGGTTCAACGAGATGAGAGCTACAAAGTGCTTTCTTGTGCCCCACATGGATGTAAACTTGCCAGAATTATTTGACCACCTATCTCTAGTATGGTCAATAAATGCTTGTGAGGTAATCCCCTGATAAATCTTTAACTTCTGTGTGTCTCCAATGGTTTGTATGCTCTACTCGACCATTATGCTTGGAAAATGAAGGGTAATAGGAAAAGAGACTCATAGTAAAACCGTAAAGTGAATTTATTAATAAAAGAGGTATTCAGTATTGTACTCACTTGCTGTTGTGCCCTATAATCTGGCACTAGGTGTAAACAGTGTTGTGTATGTATGGGGATGATGGCCATTCCTCGCTCTGTTTCCGGAAGTCGGCTGCGGTTCACCACCCAGAATTGACACCAGCGGAAGTTGAGTCATGCTTACATGATCAAAGCTCCTACATGTTTCCACCTGATTGGTTGTCTTCAGTAAGCTCTGATTCCGCCATTTTTGTTACAGGTTTTTATACCCATCGAGCATTAACCACTTAGCAATCAATTGTGTGTACTCCAGGACTTAATTAAATGGAATAGGAGTTTTATCAAACCTATGTAATTTGTGTGTAGGCTATTGGGCACATCAGCAGTAGAGATTGGCCGAACGCCCCCCCCCCCGGTTCGGTTCGCGCCAGAACTCTCGAACATCGCAAAATTTGGACTCGAACCACAAACCCCATATGGGACCCCAACTTGAAAAATCAGTAGTCCTCATTTTGAAGCCTTACATACAAGTTATTGGCCATAAAAAGGGAATAGGGGCCCAGGTACTACTCTGGGGGACATGTACTAATGTAAAAAAAGTTAAAAAAAGATTGTTTTTAACCACTTCCCACCCACCGGCCGTCAAATGACAGCTGGGAGGCGCGTCTCTTGTTCTGGGTGGACGTCATAAGACGGCCCACCAGAACGACCGCACTCGCGTGCTTGAGGGAGCGCGCATTGTGGTCAGTTTGACACACCGCTACACCTATCTCGGTAAAGAGCCTCTGACGGAGGCTCTTTACCATGTGATCAGCCGTGTCCAATCATGGCTTATCACGATGTAAACAGGAAGAGCCGTTGAAAAAAATATATACAGGGTACCGGCGCAGAGAATTAAAAATGTTATGCCAATCGTTTATGTCTGCTGCAGTCAGAAAAAACCCTCTCCACTCTCGGGTTGGCTATAAAGAACAAAATGTGTGTAAGGACTGCGCCAACTATTAAAATAAATTTGTGTACCACCACTTCTATTTATAACCATAAACCTTACTAATGTATATTAGTGCCAAAGTGTCCTTGCGGTGTGCTCTTCAGAAAACCATTTGTTCAGTGATTTAATATGCCCTCAGGCATATCTATGCCCTTCATAAGATGAGATGAGCTTCGAATTTGAGACGAACGTAAGGTCGACTTGAACATCGGCCGTTCGGCGAATTACGAACATTATGGGCCATTCGCGACAAATTCGAGTGGCGCGTCACGGCCCATAATTCACTGCGGCATCGCAGTGCATTGCTGGCTGATGATTGGCCAAGCATGCACTATGACCCGCATGCTTTGGCAAACACAGCGCGGTTAGAACGGAGAGCCATAATTGGCCAAAAGCAGGGTGGCTTTGGCCAATTATGCCTCAGGGGATTCAGTACACGCCCCACACTATATAAGGCTGCCTGGAAGTCGGCCTTGTGTAGTGTGTTCTGGCGTGCTGAGAGAGAGAGAGACAGTGTCATTTCATTTAAGTTAGATAGAGCAGGCAGGCGAGTCAGTTAGCTGCAGTCAGTGTATTTATTATATATGCATCCCAGGTGCTGTATATATACATTGTATTCAGTTTAGCTAGATCCGTTCCTGTTATTCTTTTCCTTATATACTTACAGGCAGGCAGCTGCAGTATTTTCAGTCAGTGTACTGTATCCTGTGCACAGTGTGCAACTAAAGCTAACTGCAGACAATTGCTGGTGTTCTCCTCCTAATAATACCACAGGCAGGCAGCTGCAGTATTTTCAGTCAGTGTACTGTATCCAGGGCACAGTGTGCAACTAAAGCTAACTGCAGACAATTGCTGGTGTTCTCTTCCTAATAATACCACAGGCAGGCAGTTGATTTAGCTAGCTGCAGTATATTATACTGTATACTGGGCACAGTGTACAGCTAAAGCTCACTGCAGACAATTCCTGTTGTTTTCTTCCTAATAATACTACAGGCAGGCAGGTGATTCAGCTAGCTGCAGTATAATCAGTATATATATATATATATATATATATATATATATATATATATACATCCCAGCTTTGTGCAGCTACATCTCACTGCAGGCCATTCCTTGTGTACCTATTCCAATACATCAAAGACAGCATGTCTGGAAGGCCATCAAGGAGAGGCAGACAGTCACAGGCCAATAAAAGAGGGCAAGCAGGCTCTGTATCTAGAGACAACAGTGCTGCTCGTGGACACGGTCCATCCTCATCAGCATGTGGCCGTGGGGCACACTTGTCCTTTTTCTCGGCAGCCTTCCCTAGCCCCACCGGAGGATTCCCCCGAACTGTTCGACCACAGTGTTGGGTACATGCTGTAGGAGGATGCGCAGCGTTTTGAAAGCTCCAATGATGGTACCCAGCTTGAGGAAGGCAGTAACGTGAGCCCAGTTAGAGGGGTTGCCCAAGAAGGACAACAAACTGGCAGTCATGTTACCCTAGCTGCAGCATACTGTCAGGTTTGCTCCAGTGATGAGGGTGGGGATGATGAGCTCACTGACTCTACGTGGGTGCCTGATAGGAGAGAGGAAGAGGATGTGGAGGAGGAGGAGGAGGCACATCTCCAATGAGGCAGGATGCCCTCCAGGGGCCAGCTTAAGGGCATCCAACCGACTGCATCACACCGCAGAGCTCCACAAGTGCAGGGCACTGGTGGCTCTGCATGTTATTCCAAAAGTTCTTTGGTGTGGGCCTTTTTTGAAACATGTGCAGCAGATCGCACCATTGCTATTTGCAACATATGTCTGAAGCGTATTAAGCGTGGACTAGACAGCAAGCGCTTGGACATCACATGCTTAATCAGACATATGTCGAGCTCCCATGCAGCCCGTTGGCAACACTACCT
This sequence comes from Aquarana catesbeiana, assembly GCF_042186555.1. Classification (NCBI taxonomy): domain Eukaryota; kingdom Metazoa; phylum Chordata; class Amphibia; order Anura; family Ranidae; genus Aquarana; species Aquarana catesbeiana. The sequence continues at coordinate 269,854,790 of NC_133328.1, read as the reverse complement.
AAAAGACCCACACCAAAGAACAAGGCGGACCTCTCCTTGCTCCTCCTCATCAGCTGGGATCTCCAACCCCACTACACATTCAGTCCTCTCAGAAACCTTAACTGAGAGGAATGAAGGTGTAGAATTAGGTGTGTCACAGCCAAGTACTTGCAGGCAATCTGCTATCGGTACACCAACGTCTGATTCTAGCAGGCAGATTTTTCTACCCCAGTTGCTCTACCGCCGAAAGAAGTTCACTCCCAGCCATCCACATTCCCAGCGGTTGAATGATAGCTTGGCTAAATTGCTAGCACTTCAACTGCTGTCTTTTCAGTTGGTAGACTCTGCCACCTTCCATGAGTTTGTGGAATGTGCGGTACCTCAGTGGCAGGTTCCCAAACGCCACTTTTTTTCACAGAAGGCAATTCAGGCTCTCTACCGGCATGTAGAAGGCAATGTCCATGCCTTGCTGGACAGGGCGGTCAGCGGTAAGGTGCATATTACCACTGACTGATGGTACAGCAGGTATGGACAGGGATGTTTCCTATCTTTCACCGCGCACTGGGTGATTCTGCTGGCAGCTGGGAAGGATGCAGGACAGGGCGCAGTAGTGTTGGAGGTTGTTCTGCCACCATGCCTCCAAAATACTACTAGTGGTGATTCTGCCACACCTCTCTCCTCCACCCCCTCCTCTTCTTCTTCCTCCATGGCCTCTTCCTGTGCTGATTTGTCCTCGGAACCAGCGGTGCTCCGTAGGTGTTCAAAGGGCTACGCAAGCACGCAGGCGAAAAGATGCCATGCAGTGCTTGAGCTGGTGTGCTTGGGGGACAGGAGCCACACTGGGGCAGAGATTCTGTCAGCTCTGCAGGGGCAGGCTCAGAGGTGGTTGACACCATGCCAGCTTAAGCCAGGAATGGTGGTTTGTGACAATGGCACCAACCTCCTCTCCACCCTCCGACAGGGACAATTGACCCATGTGCCCTGTTTGGCTTACATCCTTAACTTGGTGGTGCAGCGGCTTTTGGGCAGGTACCCGGGCTTACAGGATGTCCTGAGGCAGGCAAGGAAAGTCTGTGTATATTTCTGCTGGTCATATAATGCCAGTGCTCGGCTGGCTGACCTCCAAAAGGAATTTAACCTGCCCAAGAACCGCCTAATCTGTGACATGCCCACCAGGTGGAACTCAACGTTGGCCATGCTGCAGCGGCAGAGGATTCACATGGTGCAGGAATACTTAGGGGCAAGATTAGACTTGGACACCTTTCCCACTGAAAATCCTCTGGGTTACTGGGTCTTGAGGATGGATCACTGGCCAGAGCTTGCACAATATGAAACTGAGCTACTGGCCTGTCCTGCATCCAGCGTTCTTTCGGAACGCACATTCAGTGCTGCTGGAGGCTTTGTAACCGATCACAGGGTGCGCCTGTCCACTGAATCGGTCGATCGGCTGACCTTCGTAAAAATGAATCAGTCTTGGATCACCAGCTACCAAGCACCTGATGCTGATGTAACCTTAATGTGAGATCCCTTCAAGACTGATGCTGATGCTGAGTGACTATCCTGTTATGCTGAGTGACTATCCTCTTCCTCCTCAATGTTCATGCTGCTAGCTTGTAAGAACATTCTTGGTTCTGGGCACCGTCACCAGTGGCTAAGGCCCAATTTTTCAGCCCCTGTTTAACAGGGGCGTGTAATTACAGTTTTTGTTGCAATACTTTGCAGCAGGGCTCATTCCTGCACTCCAAATAGAGTATGTGTGAGGGGTTGCAGTGTTGTGGCACCAGCACCAGTGGCTAAGGCCCAATTTTTCAGCCCCTGTTTAACAGGGGCGTGTAATTACAATTTTTGATGCAATACTTTGCAGCAGGGCTCATTCCTGCACTCCAACTAGAGTATCTGTGAGGGGTTGCAGTGTTGTGGCACCAGCACCAGTGCCTTAGGCCCAGTTTTTCAGCCCCTGTTTGACAGGGGCATGTAATTACAATTCTTGATCTAATATTTCACAGCAGGGCCCGTTCCTGCACCCACCAAGAGTAACTGTGAGGCCTTACAGTGTTGTGGCAACACCACCACACCGTCCACCACCAAAGGCCCAATTTTTCTGACCCTGTTCAACAGGGGCATGTAATTACTATTCTTGATCTAATATGAATATGTGCCTTTGGTTCATTAGTTGGATAACCACTCCACACAATGGATCAATCTACACCCTCTTCAGACCATGTATTAGTGGATCTGGTTTCTCTTGCTCTACCAGTTCTCATGGAAAATAAATGGTCATCATGGTATAGTATATCTAAACTTGTTTATTTAAAAAGCTTTCAAAGTCTGTTGCACTCACATGTTATTGTGCCCATAAGCCAGCACCAAGCTATTCCAGCCATGTGTGTGGGGTCCGGGATACTGGTGTGCGTTCCCCTGTGTGTTTCCTACTCCACGTGCGTTCCAGGCCTCGCTCCCACTAGGTAGGAAGTGACGTTGAAATCTCCCAGCAGCCTCTATGCATTTCTCAAGTATTGATTGCGTCATCAGGAAGCTTCCCATATCCCATGATGGCACATAGTACATGTTGACACACTGTGTGTTTTCTGGCTTTAGCAAAATAGATGTAGGGAAAATACACACATTTTAGGCATGGGATCATGAGGGAAATCCCAAATTTGAGTCCCAGTTTGTATGCATCTGCAATATTAGGCTTTTACAGGGGTGAGATCACCCCATCTGATGAAGGCAAAATCAACACAGTTTTGACATACTAATGTCTCATATTACATAGTTACATAGTAGGTGAGGTTGAAAAAAGACACAAGTCCATCAAGTCCAACCTATGTGTGTGATTATGTGTCAGTATTACATTACATATCCCTGTATATTGCGGTCATTCAGGTGATTATCTAATAGTTTCTTGAAGCTATCAATGCTCCCCGCTGAGACCACCGCCTGTGGAAGGGAATTCCACATCCTTACCGCTCTTACAGTAAAGAACCCTCTACGTAGTTTAAGGTTAAACCTCTTTTCTTCTAATTGTAATGAGTGGCCATGAGTCTTATTAAACACTCTTCTGCGAAAAAGTTTTATCCCTATTGTGGGGTCACCAGTACAGTATTTGTAAATTGAAATCATATCCCCTCTCAAGCGTCTCTTCTCCAGAGAGAATAAGTTCAGTGCTTGCAACCTTTCCTCATAACTAAGATCCTCCAGACCCTTTATTAGCTTTGTTGCCCTTCTTTGTACTCGCTCCATTTCCAGTACATCCCTCCTGAGGACTGGTGCCCAGAACTGGACAGCATACTCCAGGTGCGGCCGGACCAGAGTCTTGTAGAGCGGGAGAATTATCGTTTTATCTCTGCAGTTGATCCCCCTTTTAATGCATGCCAATATTCTGTTTGCTTTATTAGCAGCAGCTTGGCATTGCATGCCATTGCTGAGCCTATCATCCACTAGGACCCCTAGGTCCTTTTCCATCCTAGATTCCCCCAGAGGTTCTCCCCCCAGTGTATAGATTGCATTCATATTTTTGCCACCCAAATGCATTATTTTACATTTTTCTACATTGAACCTCATTTGCCATGTAGTCGCTCACCCCATTAATTTGTTCAGGTCTTTTTGCAAGATTTCCACATCCTGCAGAGAAGTTATTGCCCTGCTTAGCTTAGTATCGTCTGCAAATACAGAGATTGAACTCTTTATCCCATCCTCCAGGTCGTTTATGAACAAATATGGCCTTCACTTTAGCAAAGTAGGTACTTTGTAAGTTCCTGAGTTGGAGATTTGTATGTTATGTTTTTGAACATGCCTGTTTAGCCCCAAAAAAGGCAAATATATGTTAAACATACATGTTATACACCAAGATGTTGGTTTGTTCCAAGGATTCTGTTGTAGAACGGCAGCTTACTGTATATTTTTGTGCCACATCCAGTGATAAGCTAAACAATAAAACAATGGACCCACTAATGGTGGACTTTTAAGGCACTTGGAGAAAATATTACAAAAAATTAATACCAATGTAATTTATTAAATTTCAGCATTAAAAACAGTAGTAATATAGCAAATATTATACAGAATGCATAACAGACATTTTTACATGTATGTACACAGTTTCAGGAGTAGTCTTGCACCCGACGTGTTTCATAGTAAACATACCTCCTTCCTCAGGGGTGGGTGTAAATTAGAGACATTTTTATTTTAAAAAAGGGTATATAAGACAAAATAGCAATATATGTCATTCAAACATATATATGGGTATAGCAATATGGTTTAATCTCCATGTATTTTTACACTTACCTTATTGTGGTGTGTTACTGACTTGGCATTCTATATAATTGAAAATTAAAAACAACAGCAGGGATACGGTGTGTCAACCATAGAAATTCTTGGTTCCAAGAGGAAGCAATGGTTTTCAATTGTTAGAAATTTGTTTGGCATCCGTATTGGGAAAAAATTGAGATGAAAAAATTCATTCAAAAATATCTTTGGTGAGGGAGGGGGGTTAGATCCTTCCTTGGCCTTCCAACAAAAAGAGCAAGGGAGGCCAGTAGGGGGTGTAAGAATATAGTATTTCTGAGAATACACTGAGGCCGAAAGGCAAATCCTGCAAAAAAATACATAATAGAAAAAAATGTGTCATATTTTCTGGAAATTACAAACACTAATTTTATTTATTTTATTATAGTTTTTATTTTAAATAGAAGTAGTTTATTTGTGTGCAAATGATAAATCATACCTGAGAGTTATTAAGCGGCCCGGCTACTGGTGTTGCTAGTGTATAGGGAGTAACTATAAAAGCAACAAATGAAAAGTCACCTGTTTAGTTAATTGGTACTTTTTGAATTTTTAAATCTTATATATAGACATCACAGATGCACTAACATGTTTGTTGTTTAGTTGTAACCTTTAGAAACAGGGCAGATTTATTTATTATAATTTGTTACCAATTACTGGGAAATGAAAAAGCACTGAGCCCTAGTAGAATGCTCTTAATGATATGAAAGGAGATGTCTTACCTGAATGTTCCAAAGATAAGCAAACTTCTAACAGCACAGACCAGTGCCACTGTCAGAGAGGTTCTCGGTTCAGAACACTTGCTGGGCACTCTAGAGCGCTCTGGCGTGCATACTCGCGGTGTTTGGCGCCGGTTGCCCTATTTAGGCTGATGGGATGCTGTGCTCGGTGCTGTCCGATCATCAGCTTCCTGTTTCCGAACTTTCTGTTTCCTGTGTATTGCTCTGATCTCCCTGTGACCCGGCTTGTTTACTGGACGCTCTCTCTCTGCTATTCACCTGCAAATTGACCCCGGCCTGCCTCTGACATTAAACCTGCCTGACCCCTTGTACCATGCTGATTGCCTGTTGCCAAAACCTGCCTGTGACCTGGACTTTGTATCTGCCTGCTCCCTTTGTACCGTGCTGACCGCCTGCTGCCAACTTTGCTAGTGAGCGGATCTGCCTGTTCTGCACCTGTTAGCTGATCTCCAGCCTACCTATTACCACCTTCCCGCTCGTGTTAGGATCCTGGGCATTATCCCTGCAAACCACCCGCCAGGCTCTCATACCATTCTGTGCTCCCGTGCCTTCTGTGTACTCTATCAGGGGCCGGGAACCAGATACGTATGGGAGGCCATCCCCTGCTATATCAGGTTCGTCAATCTGGTACGGGTAAGTCTGACAGTCATACAGCAGAGTGTGATAGACATCCGGCGCGCTGACATGCTATCAGTATAAAAACCCTCTTCCTACCAATCAGCTGTTGCTGCTAATTGCAACAGCTGATAGTGTGGGAGGGAGAGGAGACAGGATTTCGCCATGTATGGCCCCCCCGGGCTAAGTGCACGCCGCCTCGTCCATGACGCGCATGTGCGAGCCCGCACGCACGTCAGAGCGAGGCCGTCCACTTCACCCGCCGACACAGCAAGCTTCCCCAGCGGACTGTGCATGTCCGCTGGGGTTGCAATGTGGGGAACAGTCACAAGCTGTGTAGTGACTGTGTCCGCACAGTAAGCCGCCACGGGTTACATAGCCCGGGCGGCTTTGTGTGCCGGGCGACGCTCAGATTCAGAATCATACTTGGTATACGGAAATTATATTCCATGTATAGATGTGATGCACTTGATTATAATGCAAAACCTATTGGAAACAAGAAGGATTGGTGACAGATGTTATTTAAAATGACAGGGTTGCATAGAGCTTTTTTAGTTACATGGATCCAGGCATATTAAAAAGTATAGCATGAATATACATCAATAGTTAGATGGAAGTACTTATTGAACGACATAGACATGTTGCACATTGTGTTCAGTCATACATAATGACATACATTTTTGTCAGGATCAACATGAATGGAACACATTTGAACATGGTGTAGGACAAAAAGAACAGACATCTACTTAGTATAGTGGTTGATACTGGTTATTGGAGACACAGTTAAATTTAAATAGAAAATGTAGTCGCATAAAGTGATATATATTCTAGCGGGATCAAGTCGTGTATATGGTATCAAATGGTATTTTAGTATTTTGGCAGGATCAAATGTAGAAATACATTAACAATTTAGATGATAATGCTTATTGAACAGCATAGGTATATTGCACATTATGTTTACTGACATACATTTTTGGCAGGATCGACATGACATGTCTTATATACCCTTTTTTAGAATAAAAATGTAAAACCCACCCCTGAGGAAGGAGGTATATTTACTCTGAAACGCGTTGTGTGCAAGAATACTCCTGAAACTGTGTACATACATGTAGAAATGTCTGTTATGCATTCTGTATAATATTTGCTATATTACTACTGTTTTTAATGTTGAAATGTAATAAATTACAATGGTATTAATATTTTGTAATATTTTCTCCAAGTGCCTTAAAACTCCACCATTAGGGGGTCCATTGTTTTATTGTTTGGTTTGTTCCAAAACCGTTTATAACGCACATGTGAATGTGCTTGGAGTAAAATGTTTTATACTCAACAATGGGTGGCTTCTTCTTTCAATGCTTAATACCAGTTTATTTTTTAAGTTGGTTTAGGTACAGTGACAATGGGGGTTATTTACTAAAGGCAAATCTACTTTGCACTACAAGTGCACTGCAAGTGCACTTTCAAGTGCACTTGCAGTGCACTTGTAGTGCAAAGTGGATTTGTCTCTAGTAAATAACCCCCACTGTGCTGTAAAATTTGCCCAAATCCGGCCATTTTAGGGACTCCAAGCAATTAATTCATGAAGTTGAAAAGGATGATTATTTTTATCATGAATGCATTACATACATTAACAACAATAACATTGTGTGTGTGTGTAGCAGACCCACTGCACAACATAATAGTTAGCTGAAGAAGAGATTGTCACCTCATGTATCAAATAAGTTACGTTTGCACTATTGAAGAAAATGGCCAAAAATAAAAGGCCATTTGAGAACCTAGGAGACAGATAAGAAACACAAACAGAAATTCAAATGAAATATGAGTTTAGTTTTTCAAAATAAATTTATTACACAGCTTCCAGATTTTCTTGGAAATCATTTGCCCCCCTACCCACAAAGTACTCAACATAGTTTTGCCGTACTTCACGGCGCTTTTGGGGGGGGCAAGCCAGGACATCCACTTTCAAGCACCATCATTGCTTGTTCATGTGAAAAGTCGGCCTCAGTCGTAACTGAGGCCGGATAGTTGGCTGCATTCTTCCATAGGAAATTGTGAAGAATGCAGCAGCTCAAGATAATGTGATTGAGTTTGTATTAGGCCATGTTGATGGTCTTAAAGAAAAGCCGAAACTGGCTGGCCATTATGCCAAAGGCATTCTTGACCACTCTTCTGGCATGGGCCAGCCGGTAATTAAAAACCCTCTGCTCTGGGGTCAGGGTCCTCATGGGGAATGGCCTCATCAGATGTTCCCCCAGCACAAAGGTCTCATTTGCCACAAAATGAACTTGAGGCCCGCAACATTATCCTCTGGAAGTGGCAACCCCAAGGTGCCATTTTGGAGATGCCAGTAAAATTCCATCTGGGCGATCACTCCTCCATCAGACATATGGCCATTCTTCCCTATGTCCAGATATAGGAATTCATAATTCGCCATCACCACCACCAACAACACGATACTACTGAACCCCTTATAGTTGAAGTAGTACAACCCCGAGTTGGGTGGTGGGACAATCCGGACGTGCTTCCCATCGATTGCACCACCGCAATTGGGAAAGTCCCACTGGTGGTGGAATTGGGAGTTCACAGTCTGCCATTCCTGTGGGTTGGAAGGAAACTGTGGAGTCAAGCAAGAAAAAAAAATAGCACTTTTGCTCATAACATTGCAAGCAGATTAGACACAAACATTCTTGGCCAACATAAGTATAACATTTATTGAAATGAGTATTTAAAGACAAAAGTATAAGGTCCACTTATAAGATTCCTCACCCCCTCTGATGGCCCATTGTAAAAATTTTATGGTGGAGGGGTGAAATGTTTTGGACAGGTAACCCTCTCCACTTCATTGAGAGCTGAATGCCTAAATAATGTGTGTTACTTTGGCCAGCCCCTCCTTACTTACACTATTGGCAGCCCACTGGACAGGTAAGAAGTGTCATAATCCAAAAATAGGAATACACACTGTCCAAGCTGAAGCACATTTTTACATTCTGCAATTACCTATCAAGACAATAGGAGAACAAAACTTTAAACAGTACCATTTGAAAGTATTCAGACAGGCACTTGCACTACATGCTTTGGTGAATTCATTCATAAATATGACCACAAAAGAGGTAGGTATAGCGTGTATGGGTTTGGCAAAGTCAGCAGATAGAGTATTGGTATCGCTTGACTTAGCGGTTGGGGGGGAGGGAGGGTTCCTGAATTTAAGGACAATAATAACATTTGGACACATTTTAGGGGGTGTTTAGGGTAAGCACTACAATGGAGCTGACAAAATACATTGTTAAGTGACTAGGCTAGGTGTGTATGGGCCCAGGATAGCATGGTGGGGAGGTTTCTGAATTCAAATACGCATGAAGGACAAAAAAGGAGCAGTAAAAGCTTACAGCATGCATGAGGACAAAAAGGACATTCACAGCATATTACAATCATGGTAATTATGGAATGATGAAATAAATTCAATACATTAGCAAAGATTAAATACATAGAATGTGATGTTAAAGGATAAAACTTACCTTAATATAGTCCTACTGCAGGACCTGAATGATAGCAGAACAGGTCTCTGGAATAATGATTCCCAGAGCCTGGGGGGAGATCCCAGTCATGAACTTGAGGTCCTGGAGACTTCTCCCCATTGCCAAGTACCGCAAGGCACTTCAAAGCAATAACATCAACACCAAGCCCAACAACAGCACAAACTCTACGACGAGTACGTAACCACAACATGGCTAATAAACGAACGACTGCTCAGAACGAAACGACAAAACGCACTGAAAATCAGAGAGGACCTGACAAGAATGAGCTGAAAATCAGAAACGACCTGACAAGCATGCACTGAAAATCAGAAGCGAACTATAAATGGAACGCACTGAAAGACAGAAATGAACTGACAAGCATGCACTGAAGAACAGATACGAACCGACCAGCACAACCTGAAAGGCAGAAACGAACTGAAAAGCACGAGGCTGAAAATGGCGAATCGTCTCTCACCAAACTTCTACTAACATGAGATAAACACAAGATTAGCAGAAGGAGCCCAAAGGTTGGCGCACTGGCTATTGAATTTCCTTTTTATCGGCCATCGTACGTCTTGTACGTCACCACGTTGGTAATTGTTGGCCAACAATTGTGTGACCGTGTGTATGCAAGACAAGTTGGAGCCAACACCCTTCGAACAAAAATCCACGGTTTTGTTGCCGGAAAGTCCAAACGTTTGTACAGGGCATTACAGTGTTTCAGGGGAATTGTAACAGAGGTCTTATTCCTGCCACCTTCAGATTCTGTTGTTATGGCTGCAAGAGATCCCAAAAGAATTAGCACCAATTTGCAGATTAATAGATTTATAAACTGGTGTTAATTACACCAACTCCAAACCGGCATACAGAAAGATATCAGTGCTCAGAGTGGGGCAGTATGATTCCAGTGACTGTACATTGTAAATATTATGACAGTTTGTTTTTAACCTGCAAAGATGAGGACTAGGGAATGATGTCCTGCCCAGTCTCTTCCTCCTCAGATACTGACTATAGGACAAGGGGTAGTGATTGTGAAGGGTCATTTGTAGCAAGGAAAGATACAAAAAAATGTTTACATTTAAGTAAACAGGTAATAAAAATTGAGAGCAAACATTACGAACAGTAAGTAGGATAAAATACTCTGTACCAAATTAATACAAAAGTTTAGCCTAGAAATACCAGTGGTTCCCAAATCTCTCCTTGTATTGTCCCAGCAATGCAGTTTTGATCCTTACTTCCTGTTGGGAACTTGCTGACAGTGAAATTAATTTGAAGCATAATAATAGTTACTGTAAGTCAAAATGTTGCATTCACTGTATACACTTTTTAATAAAATGCTTATACCTTTTTTCTATGCAGTCACATGGCTACAAATCTCTGGCTAGTCTACAATGGAGGCCAAGCAATACTGCTGAATATCAGTGAGCTGCTGTGACATCTAGGGATGGGCCGAACACCCCCCCATTCGGTTTGCACCAGAACAATCGAACAGGCAAAAAATTTGTTCGAACACGCGAACACCATCAAAGTCTATGGGACACGAGCATGAAAAATCAAAAGTGCTAATTTTAAAGGATTATATGCATGGTATTGTCTTAAAAAGTGTTTGGGGACCTGGGTCCTGCCCCAGGGGACATGTATCAATGCAAAAAAAAAAGTTTTAAAAACGGCCCAGGAGCATTGATTTTAATGCTTAAAGTTAAACAATAAAAGCAAAATATTCCTTTAAATTTCATACCTGGGGGGTGTCTATAGTATGCCTGTAAAGTGGCGCATGTTTCCCGTGTTTAGAACAGTCTGACAGCAAATTGACATTACTAAAGGAAAAAAAGTCATTTAAAACTACTCGTGGCTATTAATGAATTGTCGGTCTGGCAATACACATAAAAGTTCATTGATAAAAACAGCACGGGATTCCCCCACAGGGGACCCCCGAAGCAAAATTTAAAAAAAATGCTGGGGGGTCCCCCAAATTCCATACCAGGGCCTTCAGGTCTGGTATGGATTTTAATGGGAACCCCGCGCCAAAATAAAAAAAAAATGGCGTGGGGTCCCCCCAAAAATCCATATCAGACCCTTATCCGAGAGCGCAACCTGGCAAGCCTCTCCTGAACTGTACCAGGCCACATGCCCTCAACATTGGGAGGGTGCTTTGGGGTAGCCCCCCAAAACACCTTGTCCCCATGTTGATGGGGAGAAGAGCCTCATCCCCACAACCCTTGCCTGGTGGTTGTGGGGGTCTGCGGGCAGGTAGCTTATCAGAATCTGGAAGCCCCCTTTAACAAGGGGACCCCCAGATCCTGCCCCCCCGTGTGAATTGGTAATGGGATACAAATATACCCCTGCCATTTCACAAAAAAGTGTCAAAAATGATAAAAAATACAATAGACTGTTTTTGACAATTCCTTTATTAATGTCTTCTTTCCCCGCTTCTTCTCCCATACTCTTCTGGTCTTCCTTTGTTGTTCTTCCTTTGTTGTTGTTCTTCTTCCTCCATCTTGTTGTTCCTCTATCCTCCTCCGCTTCTTCCTCTGGTCTTCTCGTCCAGCATCTTCCTCCAGCTTCTTCTTCTCCGCTTCGTCCTCCAATCTGCCTCAATGGGAATCTCCCACTGTGTGACACTTCTGTTCAGATGACAGCTCTTATATAATGGAGGGCGGGGTCTCCCGGAGACCCCGCCCTCCTTTGACGCACGGGGACTTCCCTATAGCTTTCCCTGTGTTGTCAGAGGTGGGCGGGGTCACCCATTTACATAAATGGGTACGAAATTTAAAGGAATATTAACTTCTATTGTTTCACTTTAAGCATTATTAATATCACTGCTCCCGAAAAAACGTCCATTTTTAAAACTTTTTTTTGCATTGATACATGTCCACTGGGGCAGGACCCAGGTCCCCAAACACTTTTTATGACAATAACGTGCATATTAACCTTTAAAATTAGCACTTTTGATTTCTCCCATAGACTTTTAAAGGGCGTTCCGCGGCTTTCGAATTTGCCGCGAACACCCCAAATTGTTTGCTATAATGGGTGAACAGCCAATGTTTGAGTCGAACTCATGTTCGACCCGAACATAAAGCCCATCCCTAGTGACATCATTCCCACCTGTGTCTATAGCCTCCAGTGTTGTTGAGGCATTGTTGGCTGGGAGAAGAATAACGAGACAGAGGAATGAGCTAGAGTGCCATTGCGTAGAAATTTTCAGTGAGTTTCTATGCTGAGCATTTCTTTCCTATCACATCTGAGCAGTCCACGTGACTATAGAATCACGCACGTGGGCGTATACACAGTGGTAAATGACAGCTCACTCCCTCCCTCCTCCTCCATGCCCACCAAACAGCTAAACACAATTGGGATGGGATATTACATGTTGATTAATGGTGGCTTCACCTCCCTTTTATTCTAAGACACAGGCTGGAGGGGTGTGACACAGCCTGTGACTGGTAGAAATCTGTCCACACCACAAAACAATAAAGATTTTATTTCAAATATATATTTGCATGTCAATTCAAAACAGTTTATTGATATTATTTATTTATTTTTATGTATACCAAAGGATGTTTTTTTTTCCCTATTTGGAACATGTGGCCAGCAGCAGAGGGCTAGAAGTTCCTCCTGCTTATGTATCCCTGCAGACAGGCTGGGAAAGATCTGGGTTATGTGACAGCTGTATATCGATTAGGAAAAAGGTACTTGGATGTTTTTTTTTTTTTAAATAAATAATTACAGTGTCATCATCCACATACAGAAATGGAAGAGAGAATGTAAACTAAACTGTGTGTGTGTTTAGTATCACTTTAAGAAGACATGCAAGGACCTGGCACCTGGTGGTCTATTTAAACCTAAGGCCTGTCTAGCCTCATTGATGGATTGTCTCAGCTTTAGTTTCTGCCATTCCGACTTCCTGAAAGTCTGCTAACCTTGTCTTTTTGGGTTTTTTTAAAGATATTTTTAATGAGTTTAACCACTCCCCATCCCAGCCATAATCATATGATATCCGCAGGAGGGATCTCCCATCCTGGGCGGGCATATGATGTCCTGGGCTTACCGGCCATCTGGGGGGCACACATGCGCCACCGCTTCACTCGGGAGCCGATGCGCATGTCTGCTGGGCACCCGCTATTGCCCGTTAACAGAGCAGGACCGTGGATCTGTGTGTGTAAACACACAGATCCACGTCCTGTCAGGTGAGAGGAGACCCATCATGTGTTCCCAGTACAGAGGAGCACAGATTGGTCTCCTCCCCTTGTGAGTCCCCTCCTCCTACAGTTAGAATCACTCCCTAGATCACACAATGAACCCCTTGATCACCCCCTAGTGTTAACCCCTTCCCTGCCAGTGACATTTATACAGTAATCAATGCATTTGTATAGCACTGATCACTGTATCAATGTGAATGGTCCCAAAATAGTGTCAAAAGTGTCCGATATGTCCACCGCAATGTCGCAGTCATGATAAAAATCACAGATTGCTGCCATTACTGGTAAAAAAAAAAAATAATAATAATGCCATAAAACTATCCCCTATTTTGTAGATGCTATAACTTTTGCATAAAACAATCAATATACGATTATTGTGATTTATTTTACAAAAAATATGTAGAAGAATACATATCACCCTAAACTGATGATTTTTTTTTTTTTTTTTAATTGGGATATTTATTATAGCAAAAGAAAAAAATATTGTGTTTTTTTTCACATTTGTCACTCTTCTTTTGTTTATAGCGCAAAAAATAAAAATTGCAGATGTGACCAAATACTACCAAAAGAAAGCTCTATTTGTGGGGAAAACATGATCAAAATTTCATTTGGATACAGCATTGCATTACTGCGCAATTTTCATTCAAATTGCGACAGCACCGAAAACTGAAAATTGGCTTGGGCAGGAAGGGGGTGAAAATGTCTTGTATTGAAGTGATTAACGACAAACTAACATACAGAAAAAAAAAAAAACTTGTATTCATCGTAGCGCATAGACATGTAATACATTCAAACAGTCAATAAACAGATATCAATTCACACATCTCTTGTGGTTATTAAATGCATAGTTACAAAAGTTGAACAAATAACCAGTTTTCAAACTTTGTAAGGCATTATTTGATATCAGCAAGGTAGTGTATGTAGCACGGTCAAAGAACAATATAGCAATGTATTTACCTGGAGTAAGGGTCAGAGGGCTAGCTATCCATCTGCCCCATATTTTTTGAAAAGTTTTAGTTCTTTTCCAAATCTCAAATGTGAGTTTATACAATGGTAGAGCGTCATTAATTAATTTCAACCACAGGGATCTCAGAGGGGATTGCGATCCCTTCTGTGACAGCAAGATAGACTTCTTCGCATAAAAGTGCAGGATGTGGAGTATTCTCTTAGCATGCAATGGTATATGCAAATCACCAAAGATGCCCAGAAGGTAGTTCTTGGTGTGGATAATGTTTGGGAGACCCAGCACAGAGGAGATAAAGGAACCTATATTGACCCAGAAATCTTGAACCACTGAACGGTTCCAGAAACAGTGTAGGAAGTCAGCCATTTGACCACATCTTCTGAGGCAGTGAGGAGTGAAATAAAAAATGTATGCCCTTAGAAAGCCTGAAGGCGGTGATTGGTTTTCGGGGTCCTGTATGCGAATAGACTGCCAAAAAGTCCCACACATGTGGTATCCCCATACTCAGGAGAAGCATCAGAATGTATTTTGGGGTGTAAATCTACATATACCCATGGCACGTCCGAGCAAAATATGATTTAGTGCCAACTTTGTGTAAAAAAAAGTTTGTAATTTTCCCCAAACTTTTGGCAAAATATAAAATATTTCATGGACTCAACATGCCTACCAGCAAATAGCTTGGGGTGTCTACTTTCCAAAAAGGGGTCATTTGGGGAGGGTTGAACTGTCCTGGTATTTTATGCACAACATTAGAAGCTTATGCCACACTCTTCTAACCACTTAAAAACAAAGCCCTTTCTGACACTTTTTGTTTACATGAAAAAAAATATTTTTTTTGCAAGAAAATTACATTGAACCCCAAAACATTATATATATTTTTAAAGCAAAGGCCCTACAGATTAAAAATTTTTTTCACACAGTATTTGCGCAGCGATTTTTTAAACGCAATTTTTTTGGAAAAAAACACTTTTTTGAATTTTAATGCTCTAAAACACATTATATTGCCCAAATGATTGGTAAGATATAAAAGATGATCTTATGTCAAGTACATAGATACCAAACACGACCTGTTTTAAAATTGTGCACAACCGTGCAGCGGCGACAAACAACATACATTTTTAAAATCCTTTAAAAGCCTTTACAGGTTACCACTTTAGATTTATAGACGAGGTCTACTGCTAGAATTACTGCCCTTGATCTGACATTCACAGTGCTACTGTACCTCACATCCATGGTGTAATTGCTGCTTACATACGACATGAAACCAATGCTTGCGTTCGCCTTTGCGTGCGAGCATGGAGGGACAGGGGTGCTTTATTTATTTATGTTATTATTTATTTTGCTTTTTTATTTTATTTTTACACTGTTCCTTTCATTTTTTTTTACAGGGAATGTAAATATCCCCATGTGATAGCAATAGGTAGTAACAGGTACTCTTTTTTTTTAATTGAGGTTTATTAGTCTCTAGATCTCTCATCTACCCTCAAAGCATCTGATCACTCCAAGATTGGTGTGATATGATGCTTTCCCAATTTCCCAATGGCACTGTTTATATCCAGCAAAACCAAAGCCATGAAATGCTGGTAGCTTCTGGTTTCTTAGGCCATAGAGATGATTGGAGCCATTCTGGTCTCCAATAAGCTCTATGGTCAGCTGGTGGAATCTCCCTGGTGGGACAGGAGAGCCAGAGAAGAAGGCAGGGGGGGACATTCCCTCCCACTGCTTGTAAAAGCAGTCTAGTGGCTAATTAGCCACTATGATTGCTTTTACATGAAAGCTGCATGGCATCTTTGGAGGCCCTGTGAAACTGTGCCCTAGCACTCTGGAGTGCTGTACTCTGTGCTAATACTCTGTTAGTGTGTGGTAGCACCGGAAACATTCACTGATACAGAGACCAGGTTGGTCAGGACAGGAGGGACAATAACAGCGGGTGTCATGCCTATGTCCGTGCTTTCTACAGACACAACATCTTCTTTGGGGTACCAGGGAGGACAATGCCTCCCATGCAGCCGGCTCACTGCATTTGCATTGGGAAGTTGGGCCACAGCACCATCTGGAAACAGAAGGGCTGTGATGAACTCTTCCTGGAATTTAAGGAAGGATCCAGTTCGTCCTGATGCTTTGTATAAAACATAAGCATTCAGCAGAGCCAATAGAAATAGGTATACAGACACTTTTTTGTACCTGCGTCTGGCCTTACGGGCAGTTAAGTATGGCGCCATCAACTGGTCGTTGAAATCCACCCCTTCCATATTAAGGTTGTATTCATGGACATAGAGGGGCTTCTCAACAACACCAGTCGCTGTTGGAACTTGGACTGTCGTATCTGCGTGAAGGGAGGACAGAACAAAAACATTACGATTATCCCTCCACTTCACTGCAAGCAAATTATTACACTTCAAGTGGGCTCTCTCCCCCGTCTAAGTCGAGACTCTACAAGCTGTTGGGGAAAGCGCCGGCTGTTAGATCGCACAGTGCCGAGGATAACAGAGTTCATTGTCATTAAAATGCATGAACCGCAAGATCTGCTCATATCGCGTCCTTGTCACGGAAGCAGAGAACACGGGCATATGGTTAATTGGGTCAGTGGACCAATATGACCACAACTCACTTTTTTTAGTTGAGCCCATGAGGAGGGATAGGCCCAGAAAGTTCTTAAATTTGGAAACCATAACAGGTTTCCAATCTCTGACAAGGGTCAACTGGGGATTAATGGGGATGAATTGACCAGCATATAAATTACTTTGGTCCACAATAGATCTATAGTGATCTTCCATGAAAAACAGTGAATAAAAATCAAGTGATGTGAAATCAACTGTTTCCACCTGAATTCTGGATTGGCCAGTGAATGGGGGAAGTACGGGTGCTGCAGAAGTGGTGGGCTCCCAATTAGGATTGGCATATGCAGCGGGAAGGGCACTATGGGCTCTACGGGCCTGTGTTTGTCTTCTTGGTGCCTGCGGGGCACTACTTGTGCTAGCCACTGCACCAGCTTGAATTGCACTTATGGGACTCGCTACATGTTACTGCAGTGCTGGTTTGTCTACGACCAGGATTTACTAGGCTGCTGGTGCTTACTAGTTCACCAGAAGGATGAGCGGCACTAGTACTGGCTCTCTGCTTCAAACCAGAGCACTGTGGTTCTTGCACCTCAACAACAGAAGAATGGGGTCGGTTATGCTTGACTTTAGTAGGGACCACTACCCTGTTGTCAGAGCTATCTGTCAGGGTGCCGCTGCTCTCTACTGGTTCGTATACTCCGCCTGAATCTGAAAGTGAGGTGGCTTTCCCTTCACTCTCATCTGTCATGCTTAGCAACGTGTAGGCCTCTTCACTACTGTACCTCTGTTTGGACATTTTGGCCTCTAAATGTATAGGTACAACTAGTGTGACTCACAGACAAAAGAGCACCTGATTGTCAGAGCCTGCTTCAATCACTACCAAATAAACTGTTAGCGTTCACATAGATCAGGCCTGACTCTGCGAACGCTGCAGTTGTGTGTGTTGTGTTTTGTAAATGACAGTGATCGATTGCTACTGCACATGGGTGGGCTGGGCTGGGCAGGGCAGTGGGACTAGACGCAGATGCTAACAGGTATCTGGGATGATCCTGCTAACATTACGTTTTTGGGAACACTAAACTATTGGGGACGCTAGTATAGATCTGATCAGATCAAAGATATTGATCTGTTCAGACACTATAATAATAAGGGAGGTGTATGGTGCATGCGTGGGTGTTAGCGCTACTGGCACTTATCTGATGCTGCCTGGGATTGACTCTAACACTAACTGATGCTAAAACCTGTCACCCGCTGGGCGATCAGGGGGTTAAACCTTTATAAGGCGGGTACCCTGACGCTATAAATAACTAACTAGCGTCATCCGTGACACTAATACAGTGATCACTGGTGACAGGGGGTGGAAGGGTTAACTAGGGGTGATCAGGGGGTTAAAACCTTTATAAGGTAATATATATACACTGATGCTATAAAAGATGGTAAAACTAACCAACCAACTAGCTAACTAGCGTCACCGGTGACACGATCAGAAAATAGATCTGTATGCTATACTAGTGACACTGGTGACAGGGGGTGAAAGGTTAACTGGGGGGTGATCAAAGGTTAAACCTTTTTTAGGGGGGTACCTCAAAGCTACCTGGACCTACTACTAATTGCCCTAACACTATTTAGTGTCACAAGTGATACCACTACAGTGATCAGTGAAAAATCTGAAAACTGCACTTCGTGACACAGTGACAGGGATTGAAGTGGTTAACTGGGGGGCGATCCGGGGTGATCGGGGGGTGAAATGTGTGCCTACGTGTACTGTGTCAGTGTAGTGTTGGTGCAACTCACTTTTAGATGTCCTCTCTCTGCTCTCTGGAACCGAAAAGGACTCCACGATGAGAGGTGACATCACTTCCTCTGCCTGTGTTTACATTTATAGGCAGAGGAGGAATTTCATTCGTCAGAACCGATCAGCAGGTCCAGGCCAGAAATCATTGGCCTGGACCTGAAAAATGATCGGTTCTGTAACAAATCCGATCGCCACAGGCATGGTGGAGGCGTGCACGTGCGTCCCCTGCCCGCGGGCGTGAGCTACGTACGGGTACATCATTTCGCGCAGGGCTGCCAACCTGCCGCAGTATATATACGTGAGCCGGTTGGGAAATGTTTAAAGGAACAGGATCCAATTTTTAATTTTTTTTAGGGTAACAAACGCTTTAACCCCTTAGGTTCCACAGTAAGTATAACAAGCATGCTTCACTGCATATACAGACTGATTTTACTGTTGTGGGTTTAGTAACACTTTAACCATCCCTAAATACCCTACCACAGTGACAGAAGAATACAAAAAGAAATCATAAAATATATGTGTGCAACGTATACAACTTGGTGTGTCAGTTATGTCAATTGTGTGATGCATAAAAATGCATGTACATTTTTTTTAACCCAAAAATGCAAACAAAACTTAGATCAAATTCAATACTATTTCACAATTAAAAAAGAAAAAACTTTTCAGTTATATTAAAAGCACTATGGCCATTATATCTTTGAATGTCATTTTCTGTAATAAAAATGTACAAAGCAATATCTGTACCACTGTATTTCTGTACTAGAAGATAGGCTTGTTCTGCTAAGGATATACCTGTAAATCAAGGTAATCCGCACAGTGCAAACAGAATAGCAATGAGGAGATTGAATGCATTTCTGATGTACAGTACATTTAAGGAATTGACAGTGGGCCACAGATGTACATGTGTTGTGTTGTATATTGCAGGGATATAGCTTGTGAGAACCTATTATAGTAGATAATCACCAACAACTAGTAGACTTGGTAGGGGAAAAATTCCATCACACATTACTTGTGCAGATGCATTAGAGAAACAAATTGCACTTGGAATTGAAAAGTCACAAGCTCATTCTGTCCTAATAAATTCCTGCCAAAAGGCTAAGTGCAAGGCTACAGATACTTCCCAAATGTTGTTACTGCATTATCATCTTTGACATTTCAAGGGCTGTTTATGGTATCATCCAGACACCTCTTCAAGGCTCTCACAATAAATTTGCTCTGTTTAACCTATTCTTTATATCCGTTATATGCAGCTATTACACTTTGCCTGATCGGCAAAGTAGAATTATTTTTCACACCTCTCTATGTAAAATTACTATTTTCGGGAAATTATATTACACCTAAGGGTATTTGAAAATTAGATTAAATAGATTAGTGTTCATTCATCAGATGCGTTGGGATATACACACACACACACACACACACACAAACACACAATTTTCACTAAATATTATTAACTATTGTTATTATTAGTCACATTCATTAGCCACATTCAGCTGTTCTGTATATTGAAGACATTTTGCTGCTTCTTCAAGCCACTTCTTCAGTATCAGTAAGTGTTAGGACGATGCCCCAGCATTTATATCCTCACAGGTAGCACTGACTCCTTAGTCCAATTATTGTGTAATGTGGCTGTTAATAAATGATTGTTTAAGAAGGATGGGAAGTATTAAAGTTGTGGAACCCTGTTCTAGTTATATACAGTACTCCCATTCTTGGTGTCAGGAAATCTGCATAGATGTTAATTTCTCAATTCGACAAACACATTCTCAGTAGTAACAATTAGTATTCCCCTATCAAGTAGATAATAAATATACACAATTTATCCTTTCCAACAATACAGAAAGAATATCACCAATATTAATATATAAGTATTCCTATAATTTCCCAATGAAGTGTTCTAGACTCAAATGGCTGGTGAGATAAGATAAGGAGGGTCCTATCTGTATCAAAGAGCCTCAACATGCATTGCAGTGTTACTCCAGCTACATACCTAGCTGAATCAATACCTCCATTACATGACATGACCTGACATGAGCTGGATTTTGATGCCAAATTCACACAAATAACTTACTATCATGTGCATGGCTCAAAAAATGTATTCTGCAGAAAAATGTCCACTTGACAGGCAGCACCTCATACTACAGGAGAGTTAAGGATACATATATGCATATAATATAATATATACTGTAATACCCCTCACTCAGTCACCTGAAAGACACAGTGAATCCTCACTTTGCTCAAAATGTCCCATACAAGCACATTGTGCACATCTATTTATAATATTGTTATTATTATTATTGTTATTAATAATATTTCCAAAGTGGTAGAGAGGGGTGTAAAATAAAGGCTAGAGTACTAATGCGCTGCCAAAAAAGTGTTATTGACAAATACCTAATATAAAGTGCTTAGTGAAAAAATAAATAAATAAAGAGCAGCTAAACTTCTGTAATGTTACCAACACCAATAAGTATGTATATGTGTAGTGAAGCAGCGCTAATTACATAAAAATGACCAGAAATAAAGTACTAGTGGGAAAAGGATACCAGAAATACTTCCCAAAGTGTATCTTATCAAAAACATTCATATGAATAATTTCAATGAAAATAATTCAATAATGTTCAATAAAAATAATCCAATACTAAAGTGCGTCACATAATAACATTCAAATTAAATCAATTCTGTGAAAATGGTCTAATAATAAAGTGCTCCAATAATAAAATGTTTTCAGAATCCTCCCCCAGTAGTGCTAGCCTCTAACCTTATGGATAGACCCCAGCGGGTCTAGTGATGCATCAATAAGTGTCAAGGCGGTTTCTTTATCCTCCTTAGTGTGACCGGAAGTCCTTATTTTTTTCACCCATAAGGTGAGAGGCTAGCACTACTGATGAGGATTCTGAAAGCATTTCTTTATACATTATTATCTTACATCTGTAATTTGGACTCCCTCACCTGTTCCTGCCCCCTCATCTTTGCTTGTCTGCACAGGAACTTATTGATTTAAATCTTAAACAAGAGACTGACTATCTCTCTGAATCATTAGACTTTTTTGGATGCACTTTATTATTGGACCATTTTCACTGAATTTATTTAATCTGAATGTTATTATGATGTGACACACTTTAGCATTGGATTATTTTTATTGAACATTATTGGATTATTTTCATTGAACTTATTCATATGAATGTTTTTGATAATATACACTTTGGGAAGTATTTCTGGTATCTTTTGCCCACTAGTACTTTATTTCTGGTCATTTTTAAGTAATTAGCGCTGCTTCATTACACATATACAGAGAGGGGTTTAGCCATGCCCCCGTAGGAGTTGCTGAATGTTGTGGTTAACCTGTCACCCTGGCTAGCCCGACATCCATCTCTCAATCACTCAGAACAGTCCATAACCTTTTTTTTTGTTTTTGTTTTTCATTGAGGGGATATAACTTGGATGGAAAGTTATGGGATGCCCAGGAAGATTCAGTGCAACTTGCTTGGGGCTTCTATATACACTTCAGTATATACAGTCATGTCTTCTCTCCAGCACAACTCTTGCTTAAGACCGCTTATCCTTCACCTCTTCAGCACTTCACTGCTGCAGAACCTTACTGCTCCAGCACTTCACTTGCTGCAGACTGTTCCCCCTAACCAGATTAGCTTGCACTGCATGGTTAGGCCTGACACTACTTCAGTCAGGCCTCAGTGAACTGCCTTAAAAAAAAAGTTTCATAGTTTGTTATAAAATTTTGCAAACAGGTAATTTTTATCTTTCACTGATGTACGCTGAAGAGGCTGATAGGCACTGATCGGCTGCACTGATGGGCACTGATGAAGCAGCACTAATGGGCACTGATAGGTGGCACTGATGGGCACTAATAGATGGCACTGATGGGCACTGATAAGGAGGCACTGATGGGCACTAGGGATGAGCCGAACACCCCCCTGTTTGGTTCGCACCAGAACTTGCGAACAGACAAAAAATTTGTTCGAACATGCGAACACCTTTAAAGTCTATGGGACACCAACATGAATAATCAAAAGTGTTAATTTTAAAGGCTTATATGCAAGTTATTGTCATAAAAAGTGTTTGGGGACCTGGGTCCTGCCCCAGGGGACATGGATCACTGCAAAAAAAAGTTTTAAAAATGGCCATTTTTTCAGGAGCGGTGATTTTAATAATGCTTAAAGTGAAACAATAAAAGTGTAATATCCCTTTAAATTTCGTACCTGGGGGGTGTCTATAGTATGCCTGTAAAGGGGCGCATGTTTCCCGTGTTTCGAACAGTCTGACAGCAAAATGACATTTCAAAGGAAAAAAAGTCATTTAAAACTACTCGCGGCTATTAATGAATTGCCGGTCTGACAATACACATAAAAGTTCATTGATAAAAACAGCATGGGAATTCCCTACAGGGGAACCCCGAACCAAAATAAATGAAAAAAATGACGTGGGGGGTCCCCCTAAATTCCATACCAGGCCCATCACGTCTGGTATGGATATTAAGGGGAACCCTGGCCAAAATTTGAAAAAAAAAATGGCATGAGGTCCCCCTAAAAATCCATACCAGACACTTATCAGAGCACGCAACCTGGCAGGCCGCAGGAAAAGAGGGGGGGACGAGAGAGCGCCCCCCCCTCCTGAACCATACCAGGCCACATGCCCTCAACATTGGGAGGGTGCTTTGGGGTAGCCCCCCAAAACAGCTTGTCCCCATGTTGATGAGGACAAGGGCCCCATCCCCACAACCCTGGCCGGTGGTTGTGGGGGTCTGCAGGTGGGGGGCTTATCGGAATCTGGAAGCCCCTTTTAACAAGGGGACCCCAGATCCCGGCCCTCCCCCTTGTGTGAAATGGTAAGGGGGTACTTGTACCCCTACCATTTCACTAAAAAAGTGTCAAAAATGTTAAAAATGACAAGAGACAGTTTTTGACTATTCCTTTATTTAAATGCTTCCTCTTTCTTCTATCTTCCTTCGGTTTCTTCCTCCATCTTCTTCTTCTGGTTCTTTTGGTTCTTCTGGTTCTTCCTCCGGTGTTCTCGTCCAGCATCTTCCTCTGCAGCGTCGGCGTCTTCTTCCCTTCTTCTCCTCGGGCCACTCCGCATCCATGATGGCATGGAGGGAGGCTCCCGCTGTGTGACGCTTCTCTCTTCATCTTCTTCTCTTCATCTTCTTGTCTTCATCTTCTTGTCTTCATCTTCTTTTCGGGCCGCTCTGCATCCATGATGGCATGGATGGAGGCTCCCGCTGTGTGACGCTTCTCTTCTTATGATGGTTCTTAAATAACGAGGGGGCCATCCGGTGACCCCGGCCCCCTCTGACACACGGGGACTTGACGGGACTTCCCTGTGGCATTCCCCGTGACTCCACAGGGAAGTCCCATCAAGTCACTGTGCATCAGAGGGGGCGGGGTCACCGGGTGGCCCCCTCGTTATTTAAGAACCGTCATAAGAAGAGAAGCGTCACACAGCGGGAGCCTCCATCCATGCCATCATGGATGCAGAGCGGCCCGAAAAGAAGATGAAGTCAAGAAGATGAAGAGAAGAAGATGAAGAGAGAAGCGTCACACAGCGGGAGCCTCCCTTCATGCCATCATGGATGCGGAGCGGCCCGAGGAGAAGAAGGGAAGAAGACGCCGCGGAGGAAGATGCTGGACGAGAACACCGGAGGAAGAACCAGAAGAACCAGAAGAACCAGAAGAAGAAGATGTAGGAAGAAACCGAAGGAAGATAGAAGATAGAAGAAAGAAGAAGCATTTAAATAAAGGAATTGTCAAAAACCGTCTCTTGTCGTTTTTAACATTTTTGACACTTTTTTAGTGAAATGGTAGGGGTACAAGTACCCCCTTACCATTTCACACAGGGGGGAGGGCCGGGATCTGGGGGTCCCTTTTTTAAAGGGGGCTTCCAGATTCCGATAAGCCCCCTGCCCGCAGACCCCCACAACCACCGGCCAGGGTTGTGGGGATGGGGCCCTTGTCCTCATCAACATGGGGACAAGCTGTTTTGGGGAGCTACCCCAAAGCACCCTCCCAATGTTGAGGGCATGTGGCCTGGTACGGTTCAGGAGGGGGGCGCTCTCTCATCCCCCCCTCTTTTCTTGCAGACTGCCAGGTTGCGTGCTCAGATAAGTGTCTGGTATGGATTTTTGGGGGGACCCCACACAGTTTTTTCTTTTATTTTGGCGTGGGGTTCCCCTTAAAATCCATACCAGACCTGAAGGGCCTGGTATGGAATTTAGGGGGACCCCCACATCATTTTTTTTTAAATTTTGCTTCGGGGTTCCCCTGTGGGGAATTCCCATGCCGTTTTTATCAATGAACTTTTATGTGTATTGTTGGACCGGCAATTCATTAATAGCCGCGAGTAGTTTTAAATTACTTTTTCTCCTTTGAAATGTCATTTTGCTGTCAGACTGTTCTAAACACGCCTTTACAGGCATACTATAGACACCCCCCAGGTACGAAATTTAAATGGATATTACACTTTTATTGTTTCACTTTAAACATTATTAAAATCACCGCTCCCGAAAAAACGTCCGTTTTTAAAACTTTTTTTGCATTGATCCATGTCCCCTGGGGCAGGACCCAGGTCCCCAAACACTTTTTATGACAATACCATGAATATAAGCCTTTAAAATTAGCACTTTTGATTTCTCCCATAGACTTTTAAAGGGTGTTCCGCGGCATTCGAATTTGCCGCGAACACCCTAAATTGTTCGCAGTTTGGCGAACTTGCGAACAGCCGATGTTCGAGTCGAACATGAGTTCGACTCGAACTCGAAGCTCATCCCTAATGGGCACTGATAGATGGCACTGATGGGCACTGATAGATGGCACTGGTAGGCACAGATGAGTCTGCTCTGATAGGCGGCACTGAAGGGCACAGATATGTGGCACTGATAGGCAGCACTGATAAGCTGCACTGATGGGCACTGATAAGTGGCACTGATGGGCACTGGTAGGTGGCACCGATGAGGAGGCACTGATGAGTACTGATTGGCAGCACTGGGGGGCACAGATTGGCAGCACTGGTGGGCACTGTAAGGACTGCACTGATAATTAGGGCACTAATAATTAGTGCCCTGATTATAAGTGCCGATGTCCCTTTAACACAAGCTGGTTATCGGCTCTCTTCTTCTCTCAGTGATCACAGAGCTCGCCACCCATGCGCAGTCACTGGAGAACATCCATGTATGCCCTCCCAGCAAAGTGAGCCCACTCTGTAGCCGTCTTTTGGCTATAGTGCGGGAGGAAAATGGTTAAGTAAATGCAAAATATCTTTAACCACTTCAGCCCCGGAAGATTTTACCCCCTTCCTGACCAGAGCACTTTTTACAATTTGGCACTGCGTCGCTTTAACTGGTAATTTCATGGTCATGCGATGCTGTACCCAAACTAAATTTGCGTCTATTTTTCCCCACAAATAGAGGCTTTTTTTGGTGGTATTTGATCAACTCTGCGGTTTTTATTTGTTGCGCTACAAACAAAAAAACAGTGACAATTTTGAAAAAAAAACAAAACAATATTTTTTACTTTTTGCTATAATAAATATCCCCAAAAATGTTTTTAAAAACACATTTCTTCATCAATTTAGGCCAATATATATTCTTCTACATATTCTTGGTAAAAAAAAATCGCAATAAGCATATATTGATTAGTTTGCGCAAAAGTTATAGCGTCTGCAAACTATGGGAAAGATTTATGTCATTTTTATGGCATTTTTATTATTATTACTTCTTTTACTAGTAATGTTGGTGATAGGCGATTTTTATAGGGGTTGCGACATTGTGGCAGACAGATTACCTACTCTTGACACATTTTTGGGACCATTGACATTCATACAGCAATCAGTGCTATAAAAATGCACAGATTACTGTGTAAATGTCACTGGTAAGGAAGGGGTTAACACTAGGGGGCGATCAAGGGGTTAAATGTGTGTTCTCTCAGTGTGTTCTAACTATATGGGGCTAGGACTGAGTAAGAGAGGCGACATATCGTTGTTCCTATTTACTAAGAGCAAACGACATGTCTCCTCTCCCTTGACAGCACAGGGATTTGTGTGTTTACACACACAAATTCCCGCGCTGGTGCTCGTGCACTCGATCGCACCCGCCAGCCATGCGCATCGGGTCCCCTGCCCTCTGGTGGCTCTTAAAGGCCCGACGTACCCATACGGGATTCTGCGCACCCGTAACACTTTGCCAACATATATCGGCGTGAGCCAGTCAGCAGATTGTGTGGAACGCATGCTATACCGCAACCACCCGCCACTTCCGGTTGTGGCAGACATCACTTCCGCCCAGCCGGAAGTTCTAATAGATGTAATTTCTGGCACAAAAGCTCAGAGTGCACAAGGACTCAAGCTGTCTGGCTCTCAAGGCCCCTCTCCCACTAGCGGTACGGCAGCCCATTAGAACTTCCAGCGGGGCGGAAGTGACGTCTGCCGCAACCGGAAGTGGCGGGTGGAGCTCAAATCCACTCGCACATCCTGGTTGTAGTATAGCGTGCCACATGATCTGGTTCATGGTACACATGCTATACCCTTACCCTCTACTATAACATCACAACTTTGAGCTTCAATTAAACAATGGAGGCATCCCATCTCTCCTGTTCATTTCCCAGTCTCCTCCACTCCTCCCTCCAGCATCTCCTCCACCCCATCCTTGCTCTGCAACTGAATCTGTTAGCAGGAATGGTGGATTGCATGATACGGGAAAAAAAATATATAACATGTAAATAAATTTTACCTTTGGTAATGCGCAAGGTCGGTGCGCTTTCCCTGTTTGTCTATATGTTTCAGCTCTAAGGACACCCATTGTTCTGAGGAGGGCAGCAAGACCTTTGACATTCCATATTCTATCCAAAGGGTTGGCTACACCACTTACACATGGACTAAGCTCCTGAGCGCAGGAGATTGTGTTATGTTGAACAATAAAAACCTGACAGGTATTCTAATCCACCTATAGCCAAATCTAAAAAAAAGTTTTTCCTTTAGTTATACTTTAAGTACATCAACCCCAATGATTTCCATATTTAGGTTTCAATGCATTACTATTGAGAGAACTGATCCAAAAAGGCAGAGACTTCAAAATTGGCTATTATATTTTTACATTCTTTAAATACTGCATGCTTGGACCACTACTTAATTAACGCATGCATTTAATTATTTTCTTCCTTCTGTAAATTGACTTTAACCCCCTTTCACGTGATGTTTACTGACAGTTTGGAGCGTTTGGCGGTAAAAAACGCAAAATGGTATAATTAGTTGCACGAGAGCATGCAATATTTAGGAAAAATGTGTCCAGACACCTACATACCACATTCAGTCTGGTTCTGTGAATTGAGCCCATTGAGGTTGAATTTTTTTCTTTTTCCATAAGAGAGATTTTGCTGTAAGCTTTTTGGTATTTCTCTACCCACTCATCTGAAGGGTGTTCTGACCTGACTTTATTCATACATTTCTAGGTCCCTTCTCTTATCCAATTTGCAATAGATTGAACCCAGCCTAATGGATTCCAATTATATAATCACATGAATAAGTGATTAGCATGCTTTCTTTCCAGAGTCTTCCAGCACAAAGCCCTTTTTGGAATTTTCTTTTGGATTTATGTTAAGAGGTAGTGTTTAGTCCATATGTGAAGACATGTATTCATCCAATGAATGAAATTGTGTGCATTTTGAAATGGAGGACTCATGATACTAATGAAAACTCCTACCGAGGTTGTTAATATACAGATAACATTTCTGGTTTGATACTATTTTGGTACAATACATTGTTAAAGGGGCCCAGTTGCGGCTGCTTTTTGTTTTTAATAATTGCCCAAGTTGTAACTTTTTTTATATACGCATGCCTTGTGTGATTTTCAGTTTAATTGTTTTTTTACTGTTGAGTTATAGAACAATAAAGATATGCTTTGCAATACTTGAGTGGTATGTGCCAAGCTGTCTTTTGGCAGTCCTGTTTATTATATTTTTAGAGTATACAGTAAAAGAGTATAGCCTTAGCCAGGCTTTTATTTTTGATTTTTTTTAATTTTCCAGAATTGTACCAGGAAAAAGAGTAGATCTGATTATTATAGGTAAACTCAGCCCAAGGTATGAACAAACCCATTCTATCTGTTAAACAGAAGCAAAACATCTGGAAATTTCTAAGGACTGGTTGGTGAGCTCATCTGGCCAGATAACTGGGGATGAAATACAGAGGAAAAGGAGAGCTGACACTCAGCAAAGAACAAAGGGCTTTCCAGAAATTGGATACAAATTGAGAACCCTGGAACTAGACACTATGAACTGGAAAGCCAAGGACCTCAAAACGTTCTTTCGTGAAGAGTGAAGTGAGTTGGCAGTGAAAAGCTTGGAAAGAGGGACGCAGTGTGCCATCTTACTAAAATAGTCAATGATGACCCAAATGGTGGTATTCCTTTTAGAGGGAGGGAGTATCACACCCAAGAGTCCATGGGTGAGTAGGAATGGTTAGAGGTAATAAGTAGTCAGCAGGGCTGGTCCTTTGAGATTTGCACAAACTTCATAGAAATCCACAAAATGAACAACACCCTTACTGAGATTTGGCCACCATAGGTCTAGGGAGTCTTCTTGATACTAGGATGACCTAAAGTTTTACTATTATGGCTTTCAGGCAGAACCTTAGCTACCCATGTGGGTTACACAAACAGCTTGCCAGCAGGGAGATCCTTAGGAATTAGGAGAAGCCAAACCAAACTGAATTTGATTTGTGGGAGGTTTGCCAAACTGTGCTGAAGTTCCAAAGTCAATGATAGACAAATCTTTCTGGCCTTTTTCAAGTCTAATAGACGAGGGATTGTCAAACAAACAGGAAGGGCATGAGCATAGGTGTGCGCAGCCTATTGCATTAGGGTGTGCACCTCAAAGCTCAAACACATATGCGTGTGTGTGCATGTGTATATATAAGGAAGGTGTCAGAGCAGTGAATGGTGTCATAAGGGCAGATATTGGTGGTGTCAGGGCAGTTACAATCTTGTTTTAATTGTTTTTTTGCAATTTTTTAGGAGAAAAAAAGAGATTTTTTATTTTATTTGGTGAAATATCAGGGGCCTAAACATTAGAAATACGCACCACATGGGGTGATTAGGGTGTGCCCAGGCACACCTGGTACACCCTGTGTGCACGCCTATGGGCATGAGCACTACCCTAAAGGATGTGTACTAATGCAAAAATACCATTTTGTTGGGAGAAGTGATTTTAATAATGCTTAAAGCGAAACATTAAAAATGCCCAATTCCTTTAAGAAATATGCACGGGGGAAGCCCTAATCCTGCCTGTTTAGTGGATCTCCTGTACAATGTAAACAATGCAATAAGAAAAAGTAGCATTTACAAAGAAAAGCATGCTATTAAATTGCCGATTCCCCCTAGAAATTTCAGCCTAAAACCTTATCATAGATGAGGGTCTATTATGGATTTTAAGCATACTGGCTGGCTGACAAAGGAAGGGTGAAGGAAAGGGGGGTAAATGTGTGCCCCCTTGTATTCATACCAGGTGATATGCCCTCAACATGGGAGGGTACGTTGCCAGGGGTGACCCCCTTTCAAACATCTTGTCCCTGTGGTGATGAGGACAAGGTGGTTGTGGGGGTTGTGGGGTTCTGTGGACAGAGGTTTTATTGGAATTTGAAAGACCCTTTAAAAAAGGGGGGGGGGGCTCTTAGATGGCCCCCACCCCACATGAATGCATAAGCAGTACCTAGTAATCCTACTCATTTACAAAAAATTAAAGTAAATATTAAATAAACCCACCACACAATTCAGCAAGTCCTTTATTAAAGGAAAAAAAAAAAGATGTATCTTCAATCACGTCATCCAGTGATGCAGATCCTCATCAATCATGAACAATGCCTGGTGGCCTGCTGAAAGAAAAAACACACAGATCTATGACATGTCTGTTCCCAATGCTATGGGATAGGATTTTCTGGCTGACAGCTGAATAGTTTGAGTGGTGTATAAGAAAAAAGTGTAATATTTGCACTAGTAATTAAATAATATGTGAAACATCAAGGTGTCAATCATAAAAAATAAAAAAAAAATGATGTACATATATGTGAATTCAAATAAATAAGGGGATAGCAGCACTTAAACATATTGCACATAACAATAAAAAATACCATGTATAGAAAGTAAATGCACTTAACAACAATGCTAAAAAATCATTGATAGCATCAGTTATAAAAAGTTGTTTTACACAAACAGAGTGAAATAATTAAACCAGACGTGAGTCTATGGTTTAAATAAATAAATGAAAAAAAGTCCCATACACAAGATAGTGTGATCAGGTATAGATTCCCAACAACCAATCAGAGTAGATTCTTCCTGAATATATTTATGATCCTATTTAAATACACCGTGCTCCACTGCACACAAAAGAGGATTTGCCTCTTACCAGATGGATCGACCCTTGCAGGTCTAACACAGCCTTTTGCAGCTTTTTTAATGCAAGGGATATACAATGTAATACTGACACATAATCACACATAGGTTGGACTTGATGGACTTGTGTCTTTTTTCAAACTCACCTACTATGTAACTATGTAACTATGCAAGCAAAGAGTGCCTCATTTATGGGACGACACTTCCTTAGCAAATCCAGGCTCTCAGTATGGATGGAAAAGCCACATCTCATTAACATCAAGCTGTGCTAGTAATCCACACTCCAGCTCATTGTGTCACACATGAAAAAGGAGGAAACAAATCATTGCGCAGACGTCCTTAACCACTTCAGCCCCGGACCATTTGGCTGGCCAAAGACCAGAGCACTTTTTGTGATTTGGCACTGTGTCGCTTTAACTGACAATTGCGCGGTCGTGCAACTTGGCTCCCAAACAAAATTGACATCCTTTTTTCCCATAAATAGAGCTTTCTTTTGGTGGTATTTGATCACCTCTGCAGTTTTTATTTTTTGCACTATAAACAAAAAAATAGCGACAATTTTGAAAAAAACTATAATAAATATCCCCAAAAAATATATAAAAAAAACATTTTTTATACTCAGTTTAGGCCAATACGTATTCTTCTACATATTTTTGGTAAAAAAAAAAATTGCAATAAGTGTTTATTGATTGGTTTGTGCAAAAGTTATAGCGTCTACAAAATAGGGGATAGTTTTATGGCATTTTTATAATTTTTTTTTTTTACTAGTAATTGCGGTGATCAGCGATTTTTATCATGACTGCGACATTATGGCGGACACATCGGACACTTTTGTCGCTATTTTGGGAATATTTACATTTACACAGCGATCAGTGTGATTAAAAATGCATTGATTGCTGTGTAAATGTGACTGGCAGTGAAGGGATTAACACTAGGTGGCGCTGTAGAGGTTAAGTGTGCCCTAGGGAGTGATTCCAACTGTGGGGGGAGGGGCCATGTGTGACACGACACTGATCACCGCTCCCGATTACAGGGAGCTGTGATCAGTGTCCTGTCACTAGGCAGAACGGGGAAATGCTTGCTTACATCAGCATTTCCCCATTCTTCCTCTCCGCAAGACATTCGCGGGTATCCCTGCAGACATTGAGTCCGTGGGACCCGCGATCACGCTCACAGAGCTAGCGGTGGGAGCGCGTGCGCCACCGCGCATGTGATGGCAAGGTGGCAAATTTAAAGGGACGTACCTGTACGCCCATTTGCCTGTCCGTGCCATTGTGTCAATGTAAATATACATGCGACGGTCGGCAAGTGGTTAAAAAATGATTTTTTTTTTTCAATATCTATATTATATTTACTTGGTTTAGAAAAATTGACGACTTACAGACAACCAATCAAAATAAACTTCTCATCAGTACACATAAATATAATCAATCAAAATGAACACTCATGTATACCTCCCATTTACCTGTAACCTCTTCATTCATTATTTCTGCAAACCTAATTGTTTACTTAAATTTGACCCATTCCTTCCATTTTTCCTCAAATCCTGCCCATCCCTCCTCCCCACTAAATCTCAAATACTCCAAACTATAAATATTGTTTACTCTATTACACCAACTCCTCAGTGTAGGGCTCTCTGGGTCCTGCCACTGCCTGGGAATTAGGCTTTTCGCCGCATTCAGTAGTGAAGGGACCAGAGTTCTCATGTATTGGTTAGTTTAAGTTTTCGTCAGGTGAAATAAACACTCCCACGGGTCTTCTAAGACAACCACTTTAGTTATATCTTTTATTGTCTGCAATATCTCTCTCCAATATATTCTAATTTTTGGACAGGTCCACCAAATATGAAACCTAGTTCCCAGTCCATCACACCCCCTCCAACAAAACTGAGAAGTCTGTCTTTGATACCTATGAGCCTTATCTGGGGTTATGTACCAGCGTGCTAAACTTTTAAAACTCATTTCATTTCAATTGCCATTACATATGCCATTCTCAAAATTTTACTTATTTCAGTATCATTCACCTGTGTTCTAAATTCCTCTTCACATTTACTGATGTATGGCGATTTTCCCATCCCACTTCTCTCCAACAAGATTTTATACATTGTAGAAATCCCCTTCCTTTTTGCTGTGGCCAGACACAGTTCTCCATCGGGAGCAAATTATCCGCTGACCGCACTGGTTTGGGGAGGGACTCAAAGAAGTGTTTCAAATGGAAATACCGCCACTCATCTATTACCATCAAGTCTTTTTTTTGTTTTAACTCCTGAAAGGACAAAGTCTAGCCTTCACCATTACATCTTTTAAATATGCATTCTCTATTTTAATCCAGTTTCCAAAGAGACTACCTTTCCCAAGTGGAAAATAATCAGTGTCTTTAAGTGGGATACATGGGGAATTATATCTCCATTTTTCTTTTTTATGTATCAAATCCCAAATCTCTAGTGCTTTTTGTGACATCTTATGTGTTTTCTCCCCTAAATTCCTTAAGTGTGTGGGAATCCATATTATTTTCCCCAAAGCTGTCTTACTTATTGTACTTTCCATTTCCACCCATCTTTTATCGTTGTTATTTTTTGCCCAGTCTATCACCCGTGAAAGAAGAACCGCCTTATGATAGTTCTTTAAGTCTGGTACCCCCAGGCCCCCCTCCCCTGTCTTTTGTCTCTATTTAACACTGTTAAACTTATCGACTTTTTTTTTTTTTTACCCCCTTTATCCTTACCACTCCTCCCTCCTCCCCTTCTCCATTGGGGGGATATTAAGCCTCCCTGTGGCCATTAGATCTGAGGCCCTCTATCCCCTCCTGGCCCATTGGTTCTCTCCCCAGAGGTTGAACTCTGCCTGTAGACCTTTAATGGACCCACAACCTCCCCTGGCTAGGGATACCCCTTGCCCGTCCCTTCTCCCCAACCACATTTCCATGTCCACTGTCCTGTTATTCCACTTCTCCTTTCCCCCCAGTCCAATCCCCAGAATCCCTCTATTCTTAGTCACAACTAGGTTCTCCTTAGTGATCTGATGCCATCTTGATTCTTCCGCAGGTGGTGTGCTATCTTGTGCAACCCACTAGCCTGGTATCTCTATTTGTGGAATGTCCAGTCTATTACAAAAGCTCGCCGTGTCTTCTGGACATCTAAGGATTGCTGACCGTTCCTCTTTCTTCCCTATTAGGCAGGATGAGAAGCCCCAAAAATACTGAATGTTGTTCAACTTCAGATGCTCCATTGGGGGTTTAAGAGTTCTTCTCCTGGCCAAGGTCTCCGCTGCTATGTCTGGGAAGATGTGCAGTGTTGTCTCTTCATACTTAATCGGCTGTTTGTTTTTTAGGCTCACCCAGATTTGCTCTTTGTCTTGAACATTTTGAAATCTCACAATTATATCTCTAGGTATTTCTGCTGGTAGTCCAGCTGGCTTTCTAATCCGATGTGCCCGTTCCAGCTTTATTTTTTCTGTTCCGGTTAGTCCCAACCTTTGTCCAAATATTTTATCAATTTTTTCTTGGAGATCCTCCTCTTGCTGGTCCCCTTATTCTAAGATTTTTCCTTCAATTGCAGTTTTCCTGGTCTTCCAGTCTATACCTTGTATATCTGTGTTCTTTGTGTGTTAATTCTGTGTTATTTCTGCCATCTGGGCTTTTAGCACATTTATATCAGCTGTTTGTAAGTCCAATTGTTCCTCTGTTTCCTCCACCCCTCTTAGAATCTGATTCAAGTCCTCATGAAGTGTAGCCATTTCTCCTTTGATAGATGATTTCAGTCTAGCAAACATCTCTGCCATTTCTCCTTTAGTTGGTAATTGTTGTTTTTTCTCTCTGGGTTTCACTAAGATATTTTCTTCTGGCTCTGCACTTGTTCCCAATGATATATCTGGTGTTTCTAAGTCTTTAGGTTGTTTCCTCTGAGCATCTTTTTGTGAGCTTTCTATTGACCTACTCTTGGCTCCTGTCTTTTTCCCAGGGCTCTCTGTACCACCATCCTGTGTCATATATTTCTTTATGGAACCAGGGCTTGCGCTTACTTTCAGGGGGTTCGCACCTGCCCCCTTACTGATTTCCCCCTCATTCTGAATTTTCCTTTCTCCTTTGTTTAATATATCCGTTAGTTATAGATCTGAGGTGTCCATTCACTGGGGTATATGTGTGTTATAGAACTTATCTTCACGATA
Source organism: Aquarana catesbeiana (assembly GCF_042186555.1). Lineage (NCBI taxonomy): Eukaryota > Metazoa > Chordata > Amphibia > Anura > Ranidae > Aquarana > Aquarana catesbeiana. The sequence continues at coordinate 269,819,584 of NC_133328.1, read as the reverse complement.
CTATGAACCTGAACACATAAAGTCCCAAGTAGTTAGAGAGGGAGGGGGGTGGGGGGGGAGTGGCTATATCAATTGATATGTATCCTTCTTTTATACCTTCTCCTTTGTTGTTACCAGTTATTATCGGTCATTATTAGGTAATTAACCCGTTTACCGTCCCCTAACAAATGAGGATTTGCCCGTCCCTTATCCGTCATGTCTTCTAGGCACTTAAAATTTTAATCATACATTCCGTGCTTCGTAAACAGTTCCTAAAGTTCTTCCTCTCAGCAGAGGGCCTCACCATCCCTTCTTTAAGCCACAAACCTAACAGTTTTATCTTCAGATTAAGTTTACAATAGTGATGCTTCAGTATTACCTCCAAGTTTCTATACACGGACTTCTCAGATGATACTGCTCTAAGCACACAGTATGTTAATTAGTCTGTACCGTCAGTCCTTAGTAAAGAAAATAGGTATACCTTCAATAAACCTTAGGAACTGCTCTCTGAATCATATTGATTTATTCAGTCCAATTCATTAGCTTGTAGTAAACTTTCAGAAGTATGTCCGCATTGTACTAATGGGATGGTTCACTTTGTAACATTTATCTGATCAAATCCGGTTCCTCCATCTATAATATGCTTCAAAAAGGTGACTGGGGGGCAGTCTCTGTATCACATTAGTCTATGCAGTCCAGTTTTATTATAGATATAAATCATAGCCACTCACCCCTTTCTGGTCAGTTCCACTGAGGTCCCAGTAGATCCTTTTCAGCTTCTGATTGTATGAAACTGTTTGTGGGGAATTTCTCCTATTCCCATTCCGAATTAGGTTCCCAAGAGCCAGAGACAGCCAGGGACATCCCTCATATGCGGGGGGGAACAGGAGTGTGTCGAGGGCTCCCTGCTCTTAATGGGGAATGACCCAGGACTGACTGTCCCAAAGACTCCTGTGTCTAACCCCGCTCCAGCTGGCCACAACCTTGACCGGTACAGCGTCCAGTACGCACTCCTTGCTCCCATTCTTCTGTGGCTACGAATGCTGTTAGACACCAGAGGCATCTCCTCCTCCACTCTTCAGTGTCTGAGGACACGGGACACGTGCCGGCTGCTGCTGCTGCACACGTTCACTCCTCCACACTTCCACTGCCAGGTGAGCCTTTGGGAGTGTAATGCACTCAGCACTGAGGCCGCTGCTGTCTCTCTCCGGCATTTCCGCAGGGGTCCTGACTGGACCAGAGGTACTGGAGGGGAAGGGAAAGAGGCAGGGATCCTCCCCTTCACGTGCTCATATCATGGAGGGTTCGCGGGCATCGCCGGGTCGGCTGCTATGTCCATCCAGCTCCTACATCAGGCCCCTCACTCTGGATCTAGCTTAAAAAAATATTTAATGGTATAGACATATACTTACCAGAATGAAGGATATTATAGGCAAAACAGTTACACACAGCATCTGGCGTCCTTACAAACGATAAGACGTCACCGCTACCACTAATGCCCAACGTTTCGTTCTAACGAACTTCGTCACTGGGGCAACATGAATAGTGGTGCTCACAAAGCTAAATGTATCACTTCTAGGGATGAGCTTCGAGTTCGAGTCGAACTCATGTTCGACTCAAACATCGGCTGTTTGCCAGTTCGCCGAACAGCGAACAATTTGGAGTGTTCGCGGCAAATACGAAAGCTGCGTAACACCCTTTAAAAGTCTATGGGAGAAATCAAAAGTGCTAATTTTAAAGGCTTATATGCATGGTATTGTCATAAAAAGTGTTTGGGGACCTGGGTCCTGCCCCAGGGGACATGTATCAATGCAAAAAGTTTTAAAAACGGCCTTTTTTCGGGAGCAGTGATTTTAATAATGCTTATAGTAAAAGAATAAAAGTGTAATATTCCTTTAAATTTTGTACCTGGGGGGTGTCTATAGTATGCCTGTAAAGGGGCGCATGTTTCCTGTGTTTAGAACAGTCTGACAGCAAAATGACATTTCAAAGGAAAAAAAGTCATTTAAAACTACTCACGGCTATTAATGAATTGTTGGTCCGACAATACACATAAAAGTTCATTGATAAAAACGGCATGAGATTTTCCCACAGGGGAACCCGAACCAAAATTTAAAAAAAAATGGCGTGGGGGTCTCCCCAAAAATCCATACTAGACCCTTATCCAAGCACGCAACCTGGCAGGCCGCAGGAAAAGAGAGGGGACGAGAGAGCGCCCCCCCTCCTGAACCGTACCAGGCCACATGCCCTCAACATTGGGAGGGTGCTTTGAGGTAGCCCCCCAAAGCACCTTGTCCCCATGTTGATGAGGACAAGGGCCCCATCCCCACAACCCTTGGCCGGTGGTTGTGAGAGTCTGCGGGCGGGGGGCTTATCGGAATCTGGAAGCCCCCTTTAACAAGGGGACCCCCAGATCCCACTCCCCCATGTGAAATGGTAATAGGGTACAAAAGTACCCCTACCATTTCACAAAAAAAGTGTAAAAATGTTAAAAATGACAAGAGACAGTTTGTGACAATTCCTTTATTTAGGGAAGTCCCCATCAAATCCTCGTGCGTCAGAGGGGGCGTTGTCACCGGGTGGCCCCATCCTCCATTATATAAGAAGTGTCAGAAGAAAACAAGCGTCACACCACGGGAGCCTCCCATGGATGCGGAGCGGCCCAAGAATGAAGCGGGGAAGAAGACGCTGCGGAGGAAGATGCCAGACGAGAACACCGGAGCAAGAAGCAGAGGATCGGAGGAAGAACCAGAGGAAGAAGATGGAGTAAGAAACCTAAGGAAGAAGGAAGAAGACCCGAAGAAGATGGAAAGAAGAAGACTTTAAATAAAAGAAATGTCAAAACTTGTCATTTTTAACATTTTTGACACATTTTTTGTGAAATGGTAGGGGTGCTTTTGTACCCCATTACCATTTCACATGAGGGGGCAGGATCTGGGGGTCCCCTTGTTAAAAGGGGCTTCCAGATTCCGATAAGCCCCCTGCCTGCAGACCCGCACAACCACTGGGCAAGGGTTGTGGGGATGAGGCTCTTGTCCCCATCAACATGGGGACAAGGTGCTTTGGGGGGCTACCCCAAAGCACCCTCCCAATGTTGAGGGCATGTGGCCTGGTATGGTTCAGGAGGGGGGGCGCTCTCTCGTCCCCCCTCTTTTCCTGTGGCCTGCCAGGTTGCGTGCTCAGATAAGGGTCTGGTATAGATTTTGAGGGGGACCCCCACGCCATTTTTTTTATTTTGGCACTGGGTTCCCCTTAATATCCATACCAGACCTGAAGGGCCTGGTATGGAATTTCGGGGGATCCCCATGCATTTTCTTTTCTTAATTTTGGTTCGGGGTTCCCCTGTGGGGGAATTTCCTTCAGAACAAATACTTGTGATACTTTGAAAATCAATCTGGACGGCAATTTAGGTTTGGCCAAACTTCTGTTTCCACAAGCTTGAAAAAGCAATGAGCAAGGAGATAAGAGCTTTTTGGAATTCGAGTACCCTGTCTGAATATGTGGCTTTGGAACGGATCACCAGGGGTCTCTGCATAAAGAAATTTCCTACTTTCGAACTCTATGATGATGAGTTCAAGAAAAAACGTACTGATACATTGTTGGATTGTTCCATTGCCTGAAGTTAATAATTTCATCTAAAGGCAAGGAGATTGATAAACTACAAAATTAAATTTCTATACTTTCTATACTTAAGCCACTGTAAAATACGTCTGATTTCACTGATTTGGATACATTACTTAATGATAGACTTAAGAGATTAGAGAAAGACATCATTGAAACTAAGAAAGAAAAAAATGCTGAGAGATAAACTGGACTATGACACAGACATGGTATATGTGTGGAAACGTAGATGCAATTGGGGATACAGACCTGCTAAACATATCAGCTTCTCTGACACTGATATGTATCCTTCTTTTATATCTTCTCCTTTGTTGTTACCAGTTATTATCGGTCTCTATTAGGTAATTAACCCGTTTACCGTCCCCTAACATATGAGGATTTGCCTGCCCCTCATCTGTCATGTCTTCTAGGCATTTAAAATTTAAGTCATACATTCCGTGCTTCATAAACAGTTCCTAAAGTTCTTCCTCTCAGCAGAGGGCCTCACCATCCCTTCTTTAAGCCACAAACCTAACAGTTTTACCTTCAGATTAAGTTTGCAATAGTGATGCTTCAGTATTACCTCCAAGTTTCTATACACGGACTTCTCAGATAATACTGCTCTAAGCACACAGTATGTTAATTAGTCTGTACTGTCAGTCCATAGTAAAGAAAATAGGTATACCTTCAATAAACCTTAGGAACTGCTCTCTGCATCATATTGATTTATTCAGTCCAATTCATTAGCCTGTAGTAAACTGTCAGAAGTATGTCCGCATTGTACTAATGGGATGGCTCACTTTGTAACATTTATCTGATCAAATCCGGTTCCTGAGGAAACTACCCTTCTTTCAAGGGGTCTCATTTTTTGTCCACAGAGACATTGTAACATTTTGGAGACCATTTTGGACGTAAATAAATGTATTAGAAATATAGCAATAAACAAATAAGATGATGTTGATGAGCAATTTGTTTCAGATGTGCTTCCTACCGCAAATAGCTCTGTTGAGGAGAATATATTATTCTTGTTCGGGGAGCAGTGTGTGCTGGGAGACTTGGAGGAATTGTCTTGGGAAGGAGTTTTTGGAGGCTGTTGGAGACATTGATTTTGTGAGCAAATCCTCTGATTTCATTAAAAAGGTTCCAATTTTTATCCTATTAGTGCACTTTGCCCTGAAATGGACACATTTCAGGAATTAAAAGAAAAGGATCTTACAAAATTGTCTCTAAAATCTTCAGTTGGCATGTGCACTAAACAGGATAATCTTTTTCGCAAGGAAAGGAAAGTCCTTAAAAGTCTTGAAAATGACACTTCAATAATATTAAAAAACTCGGAGGTTGGTGGTTGTCATGGGTGCAGAACAATATAGATGTGAAGCAGAATGACAACTGTATAATTCAGATACCTATTTAAAACTTACAGGTGATCCCACTAAGAAATTCAAGATGTCATTGACTAGGTTGGTCAATGAAAGGGTTAATCTAGGTGTGTTTGATGACAAAATTGCATCAGGGTTGATTCCTGATTATACTGTGACCCCCATTTTTCACCACCTCCCAAGATTCATAAGGGGCTTGATCAGTTGAATGGGAGACCCATTACTTCCGGCAGAGGCTCGCTTAATGAGAAATTGGGTCAGTGTGGTTGGATGGTGTATTGCAACCTCTGGTGTGTAAAGGTCCTAGTTGCCTCAAAGACACCAATCACTTACTGAGCATTGCAGGTGGTACGAAATGGGAGAGTGATCTCATGTGGATCACCTGCGAGCCTGTATTCTTGTATCCCACATGTCATGAACAGGTGTGACCAGAACCCTGTGATCTGCGACAGAGGACACCCAAACGTATATAAGTGAAAATATAATAATTTATTAAAGAAAGTGAGTAATATAATACAACCAACTCCAATATGATACAGTGCAATAACCAACCACAGACAGAGACCCACAAATAACAACAGACAGATAAGTGCAATAAATGGGAAATACCAGGTTCATAAACAATAGCCAGGCCCGGGTCATACACAGCAGATCAGCAGATGGACAGGGGATGTTCCAGAGACATAAACGTAAGCCAGGCCAAGGTCATACGCAGGGAGGTCAGCAGATGGGGTATGGAACACAGGACAGGGAGAGGATGGATGGGTCAGACTGCAGGCAGGGATGCAAGGTAACAGGTGGGACAGGATAGGGTCCGAGACAGGGAGACAGGATCAGGTTCAGGGCACAGGATCAGGTTCAGGGCACAGGATCAGGTTCAGGGCACAGGATCAGGTTGCTAGCAGGTCAGGAGGCAATGAAGAAATCAAGGCAAACATGTGAATGTTTGCCGGGTATTTATAGGCCTGTGATTGGCCTCAAGTGACACCTGATTGTAGGAGGTACTGTCTGCTCCACACTGCCAGGATCCATCCGCTGGTGGACGCCAGTACTGCGGCCCAAAGATGATATACTATTAACAGGGAAAAGCTCTCCTGACAGTTCCAAACTGCCAGGAGACACCTGCTGGTGGACCTCAGTACTGCATGCCAAATAACAGGTCTTACCAGCGGATGGAACATTTCCTGACAGTACCCCCCCTCAAAGGAGCGGCCTCCGGATGCTCCAATTGGTTGTAATTGTCCATAGTCTATGGCATTAAGCAGAACAACAGATGGTGGCACAACAGGCAGAACAGGTGGTGGTACAACAGGCAGAACAACAGGTGGTGGCACAACAGGCATGGGCACTTCAAGCTGGGCAAAAGGCATGGGCACTTCAAGCTGGGCAGCGGGCTCATAAAGCTGGGCAGCAGGCTCATCAGGCTGGAGGGCAGACACCGGGACATCAGTCTGGAGGACAGACACCGGGACATCAGGCTGGAGGGCAGACACCGGGACATCAGGCTGGAGGGCAGACACCGGGACATCAGGCTGGAGGGCAGACACCGGGACATCAGGCTGGAGGGCAGACACCGGGACATCAGGCTGGAGGGCAGACACCGGGACATCAGGCTGGAGGGCAGACACCGGGACATCAGGCTGGAGGGCAGACACCGGGACATCAGGCTGGAGGGCTGGCACCGGGACATCAGGCTGGAGGGCTGGCACCGGGACATCAGGCTGGAGGGCTGGCACCGGGACATCAGGCTGGAGGGCTGGCACCGGGACATCAGGCTGGACAACAGGTACTAGAACTTCAGACTGGGCAGTAGGCACATCAGGCAGAACAGCAGGTGCTGGCACAACAAGCTGAACAGCAGGCACATCGGACTGGATAGCAGGTACTGGAACTTCAAACCGGGCAGCTGGTACTGGAACTTCAGACTGGGCAGCAGGCACTGGCACATCAGGCAAAACAGTAGGTGCATCGGACTGGATAGCAGGTACTGGAACTTCAAACCAGGCAGCTGGTACTGGAACTTCAGACTGGACGGTGGGCACAGGTGCTGGCACATTAGGCAGAACAGCAGGTGCAGTGGACTGAATAGCAGGTACTGGAACTTCAAACCGGGCAGCCGGTACTGGAACTTCAGACTGGACAGTGGGTATAGGTGCTGGCACATCAGGCGGAACAGCAGGTACTGGCACAACAGGCTGAACAGCAGGTACATCAGACTGGATAGCAGGTACTGGAACTTCAAACCGGGCAGCCGGTACTGGAACTTTAGATTGGACAGTGGGCACAGGTGCTGGCACATCAGGCAGAACAGCAGGTACTGGCACAACAGGCTGAACAGCAGGTACATCGGACTGGATAGCAGGTACAGGAACTTCAAACTGGGCAGCTGATACTGGAACTTCAGACTGGACAGTGGGCGCAGGTGCTGGCACATTAGGCAGAACAGCAGGTGCAGTGGACTGAATAGCAGGTACTGGAACTTCAAACCGGGCAGCTGGTACTGGAACTTCAGACTGGGCAGCTGGTACTGGAACTTCAGACCGGGCAGCTGGTACTGGAACTTCAGACTGGGCAGCAGGCACAGACACTGGCACATCAGGCAGAACAGCAGGTACTGGCACAACAGCAGGCCTTGGAACATCAGGCTGGGCGGCACACAGGAACACATCAGGCTGGAACAGATCAGCTGGCGGGGAGGCAGGATTGGACACTGGCATGATGGTATGGGTTGGATTAGCTGGTGCGGAGGCAGGTTGGGTTACTGGCAGGATCGTCTTGGTTGGAAAAAACTTTCATTTTTTCTTTGGCTTAGCCACTGAAGCTCTGTAGGTGAGGGGTGCAGCAGACTGGAAAGGAGGATTGGGATATGGCAGAGAAGAGGTAACAGTAGCTGGAGGAAGTTCCTGTGGGTTTGTGGACAGCTGAGAAGAGGCAGGTGGGTTGAATGCAGGATAGGTATTGATATTTGGTGGGAAGCAGGGTATATTGGGCCGAAACAGAGGTTGCCATGGGTGAAGGGAAAAAAGACTCCTGGGCAGGCAGGTGTCTAATAGCTGGTCTGGGTTGTGCAGAGCTGACCGAAGCTGGAGATAATAAGTCTGACCATGCCTGTAGTACAGGTTGAACAAACGTGGGTTCACATACTGCCTGTCTAACCAGGGACTGCACCGAATCTATACAATCCACTAGCACCTGTTTAGGACAAGCTGAATAATGCTCCAGAAAGGATACAGCATCATCCTCCAACAGCCATACCAGAGACTCCACCTGATCACTACTGAAGGGGGGAGAAAAATCATCACTTCCTTTAGGACTGCCAGACAAGGCTAGCTCAGCACACACCTGTATCAGGGGCTGAACGTTTTCAAACAGTAATCTACCCTGATCAACCAGAGAATGGGCCAGACGGATACACTCCAGGAGCTGATCGTTGGCCCACTCTTTCAATACCAGACGGCAGTAATTGTTATCCTCCAACACCAGTGAGGCAAGGAGAACAACTGTTTCTGATTGCATTTTAATAGCACTACAATGGTTCCTCTGCGCAGTCACTTCTGGTCAGAGATGGCCTTGATTTACTGTCATGAACAGGTGTGACCAGAACCGTGTGATCTGCGACAGAGGACACCCAAATGTATATAAGTGAAAATATAATAATTTATTAAAGAAAGTGAGTAATATAATACAACCAACTCCAATATGATACAGTGCAATAACCAACCACAGACAGAGACCCACAAATAACAACAGACAGATAAGTGCAATAAATGGGAAATACCAGGTTCATAAACAATAGCCAGGCCCGGGTCATACACAGCAGATCAGCAGATGGACAGGGGATGTTCCAGAGACATAAACGTAAGCCAGGCCAAGGTCATACACAGGGAGGTCAGCAGATGGGGTATGGAACACAGGACAGGGAGAGGATGGATGGGTCAGACTGCAGGCAGGGATGCAAGGTAACAGGTGGGACAGGATAGGGTCCGAGACAGGGAGACAGGATCAGGATCAGGGCACAGGATCAGGGCACAGGATCAGGGCACAGGATCAGGGCACAGGATCAGGGCACAGGATCAGGGCACAGGATCAGGTTGCTAGCAGGTCAGGAGGCAATGAAGAAATCAAGGCAAACATGTGAATGTTTGCCGGGTATTTATAGGCCTGTGATTGGCCTCAAGTGACACCTGATTGTAGGAGGTACTGTCTGCTCCACACTGCCAGGATCCATCCGCTGGTGGACGCCAGTACTGCGGCCCAAAGACAGGGAAAAGCTCTCCTGACAGTTCCAAACTGCCAGGAGACACCTGCTGGTGGACCTCAGTACTGCATGCCAAATAACAGGTCTTACCAGCGGATGGAACATTTCCTGACACCACATGATAGGGCTTTAGCGGTGGTTGACTTCCATTTAGAATGTGACACCCTCCTTGGTATTGAGAACAGACTGTTTGTTTTGGATGTTTTTCAATACCTATTAACACACAACTTTTTTTCTTTTAATGGAGAATGGTTTCTCCAGAAATGCGGCGCAGCCATGGAGGCCAAATTTTCACCTTCACTTGTGAATCTATATATGGGATGGTGGGAACACCATCACCTATATGATACCAATAATCCATACAGATCATCTATTAGAATGTTCTATCACTACACTGATGACCTGATCTTCATTGTGGACAATGATTTTGGCTCTCCGGATTCCTGTTCTATTTAAATTAGAATGACAGCAACTTACATTTCACAGGACAGTGTGATAAAAAGGAAATATATTTTCTAGATGTTCACCTGTGTGGCATTGGATCTGACATTTATACCAGCCTATTTAGGAAACCTTTGTCATGCAATACCCTGTTGATTGCCTATTCAGGTCATCCCCGACATACTATCAGGGGTATCCCAGTTGGTCAATTCTTGAGAATTTGTAGAATATGTAGTGATCAAGATACTTATGACAGGCAGGTATGAGTTTTATGCGTAAATAGTAATTGTGCCCGCGCTAATATAATGTCACATATAAGAAAATATCACATGTAAAAAAGAAATGCTGTGTGAAAATATTTAAATATAATAAATATGTATGAAACCGTACATGTAAAATAAAGTGCAAATATTTATATATAATAATAAATCACCAAGTGCATAAAAAAGTGCAATCGTGGTAATAAATATGGAAAGTGCAACGTGCTAAAATATAAATGCCAAACACTTTCCTGTGACATTTAAGTGTTCAACATAATCAGCAAATACAGATCACAGAAAACAAACGTGAATAAATAGTGTCCATAAAATAAGTATTCATCATGCTTCTTCTGATGGGTGTCTGAATCACAACAAGCAAAATGTGCTCTCCCGTGACACCCCACATGTGCTTGCGCTCACCTTTAATCGTATGACACAGTAATTAAACGGTGTCAAAATACGCATTGGGGCCACTCCTGGGCTCACTCAGGATACAATGATGCAAAACACTCCTCACAGGTAAAGCCAAGATCCACATTCTGCTGCCATGATATCTTCTTAATGAAACTTGCAGATTAATCAGACAGATGATAGTAGTGTTTTCTGTGTGAAAGGACAGCAGCTTGCTCTTGTTCGGTCCACACCCAGAGCAAGCTGCTGTCCTTTCACACAGAAAACACTACTATCATCTGTCTGATTAATCTGCAAGTTTCATTAAGAAGATATCATGGCAGCAGAATGTGGATCTTGGCTTTACCTGTGAGGAGTGTTTTGCATCATTGTATCCTGAGTGAGCCCAGGAGTGGCCCCAATGCGTATTTTGACACCGTTTAATTACTGTGTCATACGATTGAAGGTGAGCGCAAGCACATGTGGGGTGTCATGGGAGAGCACATTTTGCTTGTTGTGATTCAGACACCCATCAGAAGAAGCATGATGAATACTTATTTTATGGACACTATTTATTCACGTTTGTTTTCTGTGATCTGTATTTGCTGATTATGTTGAACACTTAAATGTCACAGGAAAGTGTTTGGCATTTATATTTTAGCACGTTGCACTTTCCATATTTATTACCACGATTGCACTTTTTTATGCACTTGGTGATTTATTATTATATATAAATATTTGCACTTTATTTTACATGTACAGTTTCATACATATTTATTATATTTAAATATTTTCACACGGCATTTCTTTTTTACATGTGATATTTTCTTATATGTGACATTATATTAGCGTGGGCACAATTACTATTTACGCATCAAATTACACGCAATGAAACGTGGTTTAGTGCTTGCAGCTTAATTAGTTTACTCCTTGGAGGCATTAGTCCATTTGTGGCTCGCAAGAAACCTATATTTCTTAGGTATGAGTTTTATACTCTCGCTTTATACAATGGGGATACCCCAGATATATGTTGGATAGGGCTTTGGTTATTGCCAAATCTAAGAATAGATGGGATCTTTTGAAAGGATCTGGCCGCTGGGATAGTGGTAAAAAAAAAAAAACAGTTAAAAAAAAGAGACCCACTTATAGCACACCTTTCAATGAGGAATGTTGCTTCTAGACGAGCGCCAACACTGGGTAACTCATTATTTATAAGCTTTTTTGATCCCACAATTATTAGATCCACTACATGGGTGCACTTTAAGGGCAACTATGGATGTGGGGCAACCGGTTGTTCTTGTTACAAACATATCATCAAAGGTGAACTGGTACGCTCATTCCCAAATGAGAAGCATAGGTTAAAATCTTTTTACAACTACAACATGAGTTATGCCGTGTATGTTGTCACCTGCAGAGATTGCAAAGTACAGTACATAGGATGTACTACGAGGCGACTTAGGGATATATTTCAGGAGCACTTGTACAGCATTGAAAAAAAACCTATCCTCGAATGTTGCCCGACATTTCAATCGGTATCATGATGGTAATAGTTCAGCTGTGGGAGTACAGGATTTGGAAAAAGTGCAAACCCAAGAGAGGGGGGGGAAATATTTAAACTCCTCTGCAAAAGGGAGTTTTTTTGGATTTTTCAGTTTAAAACACCTATACCGTTTGGGTTAAATTTTGAATGGGCTATTACACATTTTTGGGATTCATTTTTATTTACATTTTTATTCTCATTCATCCCTGGGTTTTTATAGGTTTGGAATTGCAAGTCTGTGTCCATATGCTTCATTGGCTGGTTGATGCCTCTAATGACACTCTGTTTCTGTATCAACATCTATTGGAATTGTTATCCTGCTATGTCATGATATGTTTTTTATGCAGCAGTGAGGAATTGCACTTGGATTGCTTGTTAGGACTGTGTAATTATGCCACGCAGGTTCCCCCACAGACATCAACGTGACTCACACGCTGATGTTCATGAGTTGGATACCTGTTGTATGCTTTTAGTAATTTTTCCACACGCCTGTTGACATTTATAGCATATATATGGTTAATATTAGAAACATTGATGTTTTTGGTCAGTGATCTCTCCCATTAATAATAACTTTTCACCTAATGTTTTCAAGAGGGTCTGGCTGCAGAGTGGAGCTCCACTGATGACAGGAAGCATGTGGCCTCCACTCCACTTCTTTTTTTTACTTAACTTTATTGTGAATTTCTGCAGCTGGAGCTCCACTGTCACAAGACCATGTGACCTCCGCAACTCCACATTTTTAAATGAACTTAAATGTATCAAACAGCAAATAGACAATACTACAGGAAGTGGAACCTGGGATTTGCAGAAATACAAGATATTTTTTGGGAGGTTTTGTACTTTCTGTTAAAGTGCTGTCCTTAAGTTAACTTTGTAAACTGGATTTGTTTATAAAAGCAATTGTTTATTATTTACCAATTTACATGTTTGGTGATGATGGAAATTCATGTTTATATAGTTACATAGTTACATAGTAGATGAGGTTGAAAAAAGACACAAGTCCATTAAGTCCAACCTATGTGTGTGATTATGTGTCAGTATTACATTTTATATCCCTGTATGTTGCGGTCATTCAGGTGATTAATAGTTTCTTGAAGCTATCAATGCTCCCCGCTGAGACCACCGCCTGTGGAAGGGAATTTCACATCCTTGCCGCTCTTACAGTAAAGAACCCGCTACGTAGTTTAAGGTTAAACCTCTTTTCTTCTAATTGTAATGAGTGGCCATGAGTCTTATTAAACTCTCTTCTGCAAAAAAGTTTTATCCCTATTGTGGGGTCACCAGTACAGTATTTGTAAATTGAAATCATATCCCCTCTCAAGCGTCTCTTCTCCAAAGAGAATAAGTTCAGTGCTTGCAATCTTTCCTCATAACTAAGATCCTCCAGACCCTTTATTAGCTTAGTTGCCCTTCTTTGTACTCGCTCCATTTCCAGTACATCCTTCCTGAGGACTGGTGCCCAGAACTGGACAGCATACTCCAGGTGCGGCCGGACCAGAACCTTGTAGAGTGGGAGAATTATCGTTTTATCTCTGGTGTTGATCCCCCTTTTAATGCATGCCAATATTCTGTTTGCTTTGTTAGCAGCAGCTTGGCATTGCATGCCATTGCTGAGTCTATCATCTACTAGGACCCCCAGGTCCTTTTCCATCCTAGATTCCCCCAGAGGTTCTCCCCCCAGTGTATAGATTGCATTCATATTTTTGCCACCCAAATGCATTATTTTACATTTTTCTACATTGAACCTCATTTGCCATGTAGTCGCCCACCCCATTCATTTGTTCAGGTCTTTTTGCAAGGTTTCCACATCCTGCAGAGAAGTTATTGCCCTGCTTAGCTTAGTATCGTCTGCAAATACAGAGATTAAACTGTTTATCCCATCCTCCAGGTCGTTTATGAACAAATTAAATAGGATTGGTCCCAGCACAGAACCCTGGGGAACCCCACTACCCACCCCTGACCATTCTGAGTACTCGCCATTTATCACCACCCTCTGAACTCACCCTTGTAGCCAGTTTTCAATCCATGTACTCACCCTATGGTCCATGCCAACGGACCTTATTTTGTACGGTAAACATTTATGGGGAACTGTGTCAAATGCTTTTGCAAAATCCAGATACACCACGTCTACGGGCCTTCCTTTATCTAGATGGCAACTCACCTCCTCATAGAAGGTTAATAGATTGGTTTGGCAAAAAAGATTCTTCATGAATCCATGCTGATTACTGCTAATGATACCGTTCTTATTACTAAAATCTTGTATATAGTCCCTTATCATACCCTCCAAGAGTTTACATACTATTGATGTTAGGCTAACTGGTCTGTAATTCCCAGGGATGTATTATGGGCCCTTTTTAAATATTGGTGCTACATTGGCTTTTCTCCAATCAGCTGGTACCATTCCAGTCAGTAGACTATCTGTAAAAATTAGGAACAACGGTCTGGCAATCACTTGACTGAGTTCCCTAAGTACCCTCGGATGCAGGCCATCTGGTCCCGGTGATTTATTAATGTTAAGTTTCTCAAGTCTAATTTTAATTCTGTCCTCTGTTAACCATGGAGGTGCTTCCTGTGTTGTGTCATGAGGATAAACACTGCAGTTTTGGTTACTGAAGCCTCCCGATTCACTCGTGAAGACTGAGGAGAAGAATAAATTCAATACCTTCGCCATCTCCCCATCCTTTGTAACCAGATGTCCTTCCTCATTCTTTATGGGGCCAATATGGTCTGTCCTCCCTTTTTTACTGTTTACATACTTAAAGAATTTCTTGGAATTTTTTTTGCTCTCCTCTGCTATATGTCTTTCATGTTCTATCTTAGCCGTCCTAATTGCACCCTTACATTTCTTGTTGCATTCTTTATAAAGTCTGAATGCTGAGGATGATCCCTCAACCTTGTATTTTTTGAAGGCCTTCTCCTTTGCTTTTATATGCATTTTTACATTGGAGTTAAGCCATCCAGGATTTTTGTTCGCTCTTTTAAATTTATTACCCAATGGGATACATTGGCTAATGCCCTTATTTAATATGCTCTTAAAGCAAACCCATCTCTCCTCCGTATTCTTTGTTCCTAATATTTTATCCCAATTTATGCCTTTTAGCAAGGTTTGTAGTTTAGGGAAGTTGGCTCTTTTGAAATTCATTGTCTTTGTATTCCCTTTATTTTTCCTATTTGTGTGATTTATACTGAAACTAATTGACCTGTGATCGCTGTTACCTAAATTGCCCCGTATTTCCACATCTGTGATCAGGTCTGTATTGTTGGTAATCAGTAGATCCAGTAATGTTTTATTTCTAGTTGGTGCATCTACCATCTGACCCATAAAATTGTCCTGCAAGACATTAAGGAACTGGCGAGCCTTAAATGAATGCGCGGTTCCCTCCGCCCAGTCTATGTCTGGATAATTAAAATCCCCCATTATGATAACACTTCCCATCCTTGCTGCTAATCCAATTTGTGATAGGAGATCCGTCTCCACTTCCTCCCTCAGGTTAGGGGGCCTATAGCATACTCCCAGTATTATTTTCCCCTTAGCTTCATCCCTTTGGAGCTCTGCCCATAAGGATTCCACCTCCTCTAGCTCCCTCAGTGATGTCATCTCTCACATTCACTTGTACATTAATCTTGATATATAGGCATACCCCTCCCCGTTTTTTACCCTCTCTATCCTTGCGGTATAGGGTATACCCTTGAATGTTTGCCAGCCAATCATGAGAGCTGTTGAACCAGGTCTCTGAAATTCCCACAAAATCCAAATCCTCCTTGTACAACAGTATCTCTAGTTCACCCATCTTGTCCGCCATGCTCCTGGCATTGGTGAGCATGCCACATAGTTTAGACCGGTCGCATATTGTCCTCGTATTGGGTGTTTCGAGATTGCAACTAGGACTTGCTACTATACTCTTCTTGTGTTTTTGTGCTTTGGTTAACCTACCACTAATGCCCCCAATACTACCTTCTGGAATATCTACCACGCTGGCTATCTCTGTCTCTGGACCCTCCCCCCCATCGCCTAGTTTAAAAACCCCTCTAACTTTTTGGCCATCTTCATTCCCAGCAGATCTGCACCCTCCTCATTTAGGTGCAGTCCATCCCTTCTATAGTACCGGTTACCGACTGAGAAGTCGGCCCAGTCCTCCAGGAACCCAAACCCCTCCTTACTGCACCAGCTCTTCAGCTACTTGTTTACTTCCTTAATCTCCCTCTGCCTTTCTGGTGTGGCTCGATGTACCAGTAGTATTCCTGAGAATACTACCTTGGAGGTCCTTTTCCTCAATTTAGCTCCTAAGTCCCTAAAATCGTTCTTTAGGACACTCCATCTGCCTCTGACTTTGTCATTGGTGCCAATGTGCACCATGACAGCCGGGTCTTCCCCAGCCCCTCCCAGTAATCTGTCCACAAGATCCGTGATGTGCAGAACCCGAGCGCCCGGTAGACAACATACTGTTCGGCGCTTCAGGTCTTGGTTACAGATTGCCCTCTCTGTCCTTCTAAGAATTGAGTCCCCTACCACCAGAATCTGTCTTTCCTTTCCCTTTGCTGCCCCCCACTCTTCACTAGAGGAGTTCTTCCCCCGACAGCTAGGAGAGTCCCTCAGCTCCAGCAGTGCTGGTCCCTGACTGGTTTCACCAATGTCACTCAATGGAGTGTACTTATTGGGATGCTCAAGTCCTGGATCGGCCTCCCTGGCACTTCCCCCTCTACCCTTCCTGACTGTCACCCATCTACTCTTTGCTAGTGCCTGCACCTTTTTGTCTCCACCCGCCTCTGTGCTGGCCCCTGCCGGCCCCTGCCGTGTACGTTCCTGGCTCTCCTTTAGTATGGAGGGACTTCTCAGTGCTGACAGTTGCTTCCCCAGATTCAGAACCTGGGCTTCCAGGGAAACAATGTGCTTACATTTTGCACAGCAGTATTCGCCCTTGATCAGATGATCAAGGAACGCATACATGCAGCAAGATGTACAAAGAGTCGCCTCTCCACACCCGCCGTATTGTATTCTTCTTATGTTGGAAGAAGAATACAATCCATGTCTCTAAGCACAATCTCATTGTCCTTTTTTGCTCCACCTTCATGTCAATTAACAGGGCCAAGATTGAGACACACACATGGATCTCCACGAACATTAATAATCAAAAGTGCTAATTTTAAAGGCTTATATGCATGGTATTGTCATAAAAAGTGTTTGGGGATCTGGGTCCTGCCCCAGGGGACATGGATCAATGCAAAAAAAAGTTTTAAAAACTGACGTTTTTTTTGGGAGCAGTGATTTTAATAATGCTTAAAGTGAAACAATAAAAGTGTAATATTCCTTTAAATTTCATACCTGGGGGGTGTCTATAGTATGCCTGTAAAGGGGCGCATGTTTCCCATGTTTAGAACAGTCTGACAGCAAAATGACATTTCAAAGGAAAAAAAGTCATTTAAAACTACTCGCAGCTATTAATGAATTGCCGGTCCGACAATACACATAAAAGTTCATTGATAAAAAACGGCATGGGAACCCCGAACCAAAATAAAAAAAAATGACGTGGGGGTCCCCCTAAATTCCATACCAGTCCCTTCAGGTCTGGTATGGATATTAACTGGAACCCCGGCCAAAATTTTTTTTAAAAATGGAGTGGGGTCCCCCTCAAAATCTATACCAGACCCTTCAGGTCTGGTATGGATTTTAAGGGGAACCCGTGCCAATTTTTTTTTTAAAAATGGCGTGGGGTCCCCCCAAAAAATCCATACCAGACCCTTATCCGAGCATCAAACCTGGCAGGCCGCAGGAAAAGAGGGGGGGACGAGAGAGTGCCCCCCCTCCTGAACTGTACCAGGACACATGACCTCAACATTGGAAGGGTGCTTTGGGGTAGCCCCCCAAAACACCTTGTCCCCATGTTGATGAGAACAAGGGCCTCATCCCCACAACCCTTGCCCAGTGGTTGTGGGGGTCTGCGGGCGGGGGCTTATCGGAATCTGGAAGCCCCCTTTAACAAGGGGACCCCCAGATCCAGACCCTCCCCCCTGTGTGAAATGGTAAGGGGGTACAAAAGTACCCCTACCATTTCACAAAATAAGTGTCAAAAATGTTAAAAATGACAAGAGACAGTTTTTGACTATTCCTTTATTTAAATGCTTCTTCTTTCTTCTATCTTCCTTCTGTTTCTTCCTCCATCTTCTTCTTCTGGTTCTTCTGGTTCTTCCTCCGGTGTTCTCGTCCGGCATCTTCCTCCACAGCGTCGGCGTCTTCTTCCCTTCTTCTTCTCGGGCCGCTCCGCCTCCACCATGATGGGAGGCTCCCGCTCTGTGACGTTTCTCCTCTTCTGACGGTTCTTAAATAACGGAGGGCGGGGCCACCCGGTGACCCCGCCCCCCTCTGACGCACGGGGACTTGATGGAGACTTCCCTGTGGCATTCTCAGTGATGTCAGAAGGGGGCGGTGTCACTGAGTGGCCCCGCCCTCCGTTATTTAAGAACCGTCAGAAGAGGAGAAGCGTCACAGCTGGAGAAGCTGGTTATTATTATCACTATAATAATTTTTATGTGTCACTTTATGTTTCTATTCATGTCCATGGACATACACATATTCTGATTTATTATCACAGCACACTTTAGCGCAACATGTTTTCTTTTGCTTTTTATTTTTGTACGATATATGAGGCGTGTTCAACGTATGCAGCTGAGTAGTGTTACTGTCTAAGCATTAGGTATATTGTGGCTCGCAGGACTTTTTTCCTAATTATTCAGAACTGGTTGATGTTCTTCCCTCAATCGGGCGGCGGTCCGGCCCACAACCCTCACAAAGACACCTCCAATCCAGATTGCAGAGGCAACGCCAGAAGGAACATATAAGTCATAAAGAGTTCTCCCCCTCTTCCCACTAAAGACCTCCACTTTCACCGTCCAACTTTAACCCACAGATTCTCCTCCTAATGTGGCCTTGTGCCTTTGCCTAGAACCCCGAGGGGATCATTTCATGACTCTCCCCTATGTGCCCCATTACCGGGACTTTAGAGTAGCTGACCCCTTCAGGCATCACAGAGACTCTAGATGTGGAGAGAGTCGTCCCCCTGTTGCCCCGCTCCCACCCTCAGACGGAGCAGACCCCCGGGAAGCCATACAGATAACGCGGTACTTGTGTATGCCATTTGTGAAGTTCTGGCTGTGAGCGAAACGAGGATTCCCTCTCCCTGCATTATACAAGCCCCACCGCATAGACAAAATGCTCCGACAGGTCACTGATCCTGAGTGACTGCACAGACCTGGAAAAATGAACTGAGAGTGCCTGCTTTTGGGGACAATGTTGGGAGTTGGTGGGGAAGGGGGTGGGACACAGATGCTCGTCGAAGCCATGCAGGAGGCGACTGACACCTTTTGCTCGGGGGGTGAGGAGGCTGACCCCCTTGTATAATGGGTGGGGCGGGCTCCTCATTCCCCCCCCCCCCCCTCCAGTTCACCCTGTGTTTTTTTTTTTTTTTTTTTCCTCTCACTACAGTTGATTTTGTTTCTACACTGTTATAATACCTCAGGGACTGCAAATATAACTTTATATGTCAGCCTGAAATGTTCAAGAATGTTCAAGAATGTTTTGCATATGGTTTACTTGTTGTTAGATATCCGGGTGAGATTACCTGTCTAGCTGAAAGGGGAACATGAATAGACCCTAGGCACAAGCCGCCTGAGCGCCAGCAGGTACTGGGGCTGGTGAGCAAGATGAGATCTCATGGCTGGCACTGCCTGGATGGGGTGATCCGTGTGTGTGGGACCCCCTGACGCTCTGTGGGCGTTGGGGGGGGGCGCATGGATGCCCAGAGTTGATGTTCCCTTCTCCCCCTCCCCCCCTTATTGGGGCCAGGGGGTTGGGCGAGGGACCCCTGGGGGCAGGGTGGGAAGAGCCACATGTCCATAGCTCCCTTAGCTTAAGTTGGGTGGGATGAGCCGGGAGCACCCCCCCTGTAGCCCACTCCAGCTACTCTCCCACATAGGCCAGCACACCCCTTAACCGAATTCTTTGAGTCGTGCTAATGCAAGCACGTTGCTTGCCATTTGTAGCTATTCCTTTCCCTCCCTGACATGCTGCCTATTGTTTTGTTTTTATTTCCCCTCCCACCTGCATGCCTATTCCAGTTCAAGCTGTACTTGTAAGGGCTTACCTAGGTTGGAGTCCATGGTGCTGAGATGTATGCTCACCCTTGCAAATACACACAGCCCATGGTAACAAGGTAATAAGCTATCTGTGCACGGGGGCTTGACAGGAATTTGCCAAAGGATAGTTGATGTAAAGCCGTAGTCAGGGATTCCAGAAGTCAGAATAAATGATAAGCAGAGCCTGGGTCAGAAGCCGGAGTCAGTCTTGGAACACTGTAACTATAACACAGGAACACTGGAACACTGGAACCTTTGGCAAAACAGGAAAAGATGAACTGACAAAGCCCTCAGAGTGAGGCAGTGTTTTATACCCAGCTGATTGGATAAACTGCCTCAGCTGAACCAGGAGTGACAGGTACTAATTGCAACAAGATCCAGAGTATGGCCCTAGTATTTCATGCATAACTAGGCAAAGCTGGAAAGTTCCCTCCCCTTAGGAATGCTTAGCGACTTTTGTCCCTCGCAAGGCTTTTTCAAAAATCTCCAGGTTCTGCTTACGGACTATGGTGCCATTCGAGGCATACGTACAGTCAGGAGGTAGCGGGGACACAGGCACAGGAACTTCAAGCTGAGACACAGGCACAGGAACTTCAACCAGAGACACAGGCACAGGAACTTCTAGCTGGAACATGGGCACAGGGACTTCAAGCGGGGACAACAGCACAGGAACTTCAAGCAGGGACACCAGCACAGGAACTTCTAGCTGGAACATGGGCACAGGGACATCAGACCGGGCAGTGGGTTCTTGAACATCAGATTGGGTAGCAGGCACTGAATCAGGGATGGCAGGAAGGATCCTAGTAGTACCCACTTGCTGAAACTTTGGCCGATGTGGACGAGTTGGGCAGAGAGAGATAAGGTGCCCTCTTACTCCACAATAAAAACAGAGTCCACAGCGTCTCCTCCGCTCTCTCTCTCCCTTAGACAGCTTGGACCGGATGGACCCGATCTCCATGGGTTCCACATCATCCAGGGTAGGAGTGGGTAAAACCTCAGGAGCGTCCAGGCTTTGAGGGGTTAGGGCTTCATAGCTTGGCACATACTGGGATGGCTCGGAGTCATATCTATACAGGGTATTCCTGTCCCTGGATACCTGTAGGCCATGTGAACAGAGAGCAGACTTGGGAACACCGGTTTTCTTAGAAACAGGAATGTGAGAGTCCAAAGCAAACATGAATGCTTCCCAGCTGTCCAAGACTGGACTAGCTCACAATCCATCTTAAAGCACACAAATGATGCTCGGCTACCGTCAAACCTCTCTGGCATTACCACAAATGACTCAGGACATGCTGGTTCTGGGGCTGGGCGTACTGTACCTTTAAATAAGAGAACTTCTTGCTGCAGTTCCAAAACGCCTGGAGACTTGCAGAACAAGGGAGGTGAGCATCTTGTACATCTCTGCGGACTCCATGTTGGTCAGTTCATTATGTAAGGGCTTACCTAGGTTGGAGTCCATGGTGCTGAGATGTATGCTTACCCTTGCAGATACACACAGCCCACGGTAACAAGGTAATAAGCTACCTGGGCTGTGAATCTGTGCACGGGGGCTTGACAGGAATTTGCCAAAGGATAGTCGAGGTAAAGCCATAGTCAGGGATTCCAGAAGTCAGAATAAACGATAAGCAGAGCCAGGGTCAGAAGCCGGAGTCAGTCTTGGAACGCTGTAACTATAACATTGGAAAATTGGAACACAGGAACACAGGAATCCTGCAACACAGGAATCCTGGAACATAGGAATCCTGCAACACAGGAATCCTGCAACACAGGAATCCTGGAACACAGGAATCCTGGAACCTTTGGCAAAACAGGAAACAATGAACTGACAAAGCCCTCAGAGTGAGGCAGTGTTTTATACCCAGCTGATTGGATAAACTGCCTCAGCTGAACCAGGAGTGACAGGTACTAACTGCAACAAGATCCAGAGTATGGCCCTAGTATTTCATGCAGAACTAGGCAAAGCTAGAAATCAGGCTGAAAGGAACTGAGGTGTGGCTCAGAGGCAAAGTTACAGGTGCACTAAACAGGCAGTCATAGGTTCAATACCTCTTTGGGGCATGACCATGCTTGGCGATCTGCATGGCATGGTGGGGACCATGACAGTACTCTTTCCAATAGGGAATTGATTGTACAACCCCCCACCGCAAAGACATCTTGTGTCTCCTACACAGCTGAATCCTGTTCTTCTTTCTTCCTCGGCGCCCCCCCCCCTGCCGGATTAACCTTCTTTCTTACCTATTACCCTGGTTGAGAAAGGACGGCCTTAAAATATACTCAATCAATGCAAAGGGCCTCTATACGCCAGAGAAACAGCATATGCTGATGAATGACTTAAAACAAGCTCGAGTGGATATAGCCTTCATCCAAGAAACTCATTTTAAAAAGGACAAATTGCCAGTCCTTAAAAACAGATTATTTCCCCTAACCTATCACTCCACCAACAAAACTAAATCTAGAGGAACCTCTATCCTTCTGTCCAGCAGAATACAATGGTCCCCACAGGATTCCATGTTGGATGCGGAGGGACGATTTACGTTCATAAAGGGTCTTATAGGAGACGTGCAATTGACCTTAGCGACCATATATGCCTCTAACGACTGTCAAGATACTTTTCTGCAACACACTCTATCCAAACTGTCCAACTTTCAAGAAGGCCAACTGATTTTAGGTGGCGCTTTTAATGTCGCTCTAGCCCCTAATGTAGACACCTCCTCTGGATCATCTTCTATACTGGCAAGAGCCCGCAAACGTATCACCAAAACTCTACACGAAGCACAGTTGATCGACGTGTGGCGACTCCAGCATTTGGGTGAAAGGGACTATATGTTTTATTTCCCTCCCTACAAACTATATACAAGAATAGACTATTTCCTCATACCCCACAGCCAACTACATGCTGTTAAAGACTCAACTATAGGCCATAGGACATGGTCCGACCAGGTCCCTATAATACAGGACTCGCTTCTGGCGTTTAAATTAAGGCCTCCTACAGAGACCAGAGGTCCTTGAGGAGGTAAATAGAGAGCTAAAATTCTACTTTCAAACCAACACAGTAGTAGACTGCACCCCGGGAGTGGTGTGGGAGGCACACAAGGTGGTCATTAGGGCTATTTTCATAAAACACAGCGCTTGTATTAAAAGAGAGAATGGAAAACTACTTGAATTACTCCTCGCCAAACTCCATACCACTGAGTCACACCATAAAAGTTTCCCTGACCCTCTGGTGGAGGCTGAATTTGCCTCCCTCCACAACCAAATGAATGACCTCCTTAGCTATAAGGCTAAAGCAGCACTACAAAAATGTTGTCTAACAAATTATGAATCGGGAGATAAATGTGGGCGAATTCTCGCAAGACCGGGTAAAGATATTAAAATGCAAACCTACATTCCTCACATTAAGACGACGACTGACATGAAGGTCAGCTTACCACATCAAATAGCTAACACCTTTAAGGAATATTATGAAACCCTGTATAATTTACTGGCCCCACCCAGAGCGCAACCCCTGATAGAGGCCTACTTATCCTCCGCCCAGGTCCCTACACTGACACCAGAAAGTATAGCCGAATTAGATACTCCGATAACGCCGGAAGAACTGGAACTAGCACTTAACTTAACTAAGCCGGGTAAAGCCCCTGGGCCAGGTGGTCTAACCCTTCAATACTACAAAACATTACTCCCATCCCTAAGCCCCCATATGGTAACCTTCTACAATGAAATAGGGAACACGGCAGCCTTCTCCAGCGATAATTTACGGGCACATGTCACGGTCATCCCTAAGGAAGGCAAAGACTTCAAAGCATGCAGCAGCTACAGGCCCATTATCTACAAACTCTGATCCATCTGGATCAAGTGGGCTTTATCCCCACTAGGGAAGCTAGGGATAGTACAATTAAAGTACTAAATCTAATACATGTAGCCAACCAGACCCATACGCCCTCCGTCTTTATAAATACTGATGCAGAAAAAGCCTTCAACAGGGTTAACATGGGGACACCATGATTAGATGGATTACCCAAATATACTCCACCCCTACTGCACAAGTTAAAGTGAATAGAATCCTCTCAGATCCCCCCCCAATTATGAATGGAACTAGACAAGGCTGCCCGCTGTCACCCCTCCTTTTCGCCCTATCATTGGAGCCATTTTTATGTAAAATCAGGAAAAACCCAGACATCCAAGGCCTTACGGTGAGAGTCATCCAATATAAGGTCTCCGCATGCGCGGATGATTTGCTTTTCTCCCTTCCAAACCTCCTCCGTGAGATATCGCAAGCTGCTATGCAAGCACTCCGATCCAATTTTAATTTAAATGGACATCTACCACTCTGAAATACCTTGGCACTTCCGTTCCAGCCAATCTAACCCATACCTTTAATCTGAATTTCCCTCAGTTACTGAATAAAACCTAGACCTTACTAGAATCATGGCATAAGGGCCTTCATTCCTGGTTTGGCAGATGCAATCTTATTAAGATGAGCATCTTACCCAAGTTCCTTTATCTATTACAGGCACTTCCAATCTCTATCCCAACATCGTTCTTTAGACATGTACATAGTCAATTCAACAATTTTATATGGGCAAATAGGAAACTGAGTTTACCCCGTACCCTACTCTCCCTACCCGAGTTTAATGGAGGTCTAGGAGTCCCAGACGTGAAGAAATACTACCAAGCTGTACAACTACAATTATAGACTGGTGCCGCCATCAAGACCTGAAACTGTGGACGCACGTGGAACAAGCTCAAATGCAAGTGCCCCTGCAGGGAGCTGTTTGGTGTTATGAACATCTTACAGCAAGCGTAAAGAAACATCCACTGATAGGGACGACGCTTCATATAGGGTCACAAACCTGTCTCACACAGTCACTATCCACACCTAACTCTCCGTTATACCCCATTATAGGGACCCCACAATTCCCTCCAGGGTTGGACCTCCAGGTCAGGAATGCATTAAATAAAGTAAATCGTATGCGAGCACGACACTTCTTGGTAAATGACTCTTGGCCCTCTTTAGAGAGACTAAAAAATGAAATGGGCCCCTTTAAACTGCCATTCTGGATTGCAATCCAACTAAGACACTTCCTTACATCCATACCTAACCCGCAAGGGTTTGATAAACCCCTAACTATGTTTGAGGATTACTGTTCAGCAGATGGTACACTTCCGAGGACGTTATCCGTAATGTATAACCTCCTAATTTCCCCGATGGAAAACACATACCTGACCTTCCTAAGTAAGTGGGAGAGGGACCTGAACTGTACATTTACTTTAAACCAGACCCAACGTATCATAATGTTTACCATAAAATCCTCCATCTGTACAAAAGTACAGGAGACTAATTATAAGCTCCTAACAAGGTGGTATTTAACCCCACACACTCTACATAATTACTACCCGAACACCTCAGCACTTTGCTGGAGGTGTCAGGGAGACAGTAGTACGCTACTACATATATTCTGGTCTTGCCCAAAGTTATCCCAATTCTGGTCTATAGTCAGAACAACTATCCAGAAGTTTACGGAATATAATGTCCCAGATGACACAGCTTTCTTTCCACTACACAATATCAACTAAGAGATACAAAAAAGTCAGTTGTACGCCACTTATTAAATGCTGCAAAATCATGCATCCCACTTCAATGGAAAAGTCAAACCCCACTAACGGTGGCTAGTTGGATCCGGAGGGTAGAGGACATCAGTAAAATGGAAGACTTAATGCTCACTGGGAGACACCAACAGGAAAAATACAACAAGACATGGGCGCTTTGGAACCAATTCATTCTCTCCCCAGAGGGTACCACCCTCAGAACTTTATGATGAGATCAATACCCCAGTAAGCATGGACTCCAGGGCTGTCCGGAATCACCCAGGGTCCTCCAATACCCCTTCATCCCTGTACTACCGTCCCTGTACTACCCCTCCCCATTTCCTCCTTAGATTTCCCCTTCTTCCCCTCCCTTATATGTGCCTCTCTTTTCTCTGCCCCCCCCCCCCGCCTCTGGCAATGGAGTTCCACCCACATGGGGAAGGAGGCGGTTGGGGGGTGGAGAGGGGGGAGGTAGGAGAGGAGACAGGAGGCGACCGAAGCTTTCCTTCCTCCATCGCCTCCTGTTGGAGGATCCACTGATGAAGAGGACCTCGGCCTCTCAGCATTAATCTAGGAGTTATTCGTCACTCGGTATATAACCACAAACTTGAAGTGTACATAAAACCTTGTCTCGTCTCTTCTTCCATGTGTTGATGTTGATTATGTTTTTTTCCCCCTCCTTCTTTTGGTTGTTTTTAATATATGTCTGTATTCTATTGTCCTAGCCCATTTTGGGAGTTAATAAAAATTTATATTTGAAAAAAAAAAAAAATCTCCATCTTCTTAAAAATCATATATGTTCTGGTGCAAAAATGATCCATTTAACGCCCACCCGGCCGCATTGTACTGAGGATGAGGGTGCTGTAGGCAAAGTGATGTGCTGGTACATCACTGCCTACTCCCAGGTTTAGAGCACGTGCATGTTCCCCATCCCCACCTGGCTCCTGCTGTGATTGTACACAGCGTCCCGGCCAATGATTCACACCCAGGACCAGCTGATCAGTTGTGTCCAATCGCAGCCCAGAGCTCTGTGTTGGGTTGTGTACAGAGGGAGTGATCGGTCAGTGATCATAAGTATATAAGTATAAGCAGCACACTGTGCACACATTACACCTAGTTAAGGAACATATTTAAACCCTTCACCACCCTAGATGTTAACCCCTTCCCAGCCAGTTTCATATTTTTTAGCACTGGTTACTGTATTAGTGTCACTGGTGATGTCAGTCCCCCCCCCCAGCGACAGTTAGTGTCAGATCGCACTATAACAGTCCCACTAGAAGTCACTCATCTCCGCCATTTGTAGTATAAAACAAATACAAATTTCAGTACATATCCCATAGTTTGTAGATGGTATAACGTTCAAGCAAACCATCAATAATCACTTATTGGGATTTTTTTGTATAAAAAACATGTAGCAGAATACGTTTAGGAAAAAATGTATTAAATCAAATTTTTTTTTGGGTTATGTTTTTTAACAGAAAGTTTTTTTTATTACAGGGGATAGTTAGGTAGATTTTAAAGTTTAAAGTGTAAATTCACCTTTACAGAAAATCTGTGAGGTGAACTTACACTGGACTCCTCCCCACCCTCCCCCCGGTCCTGCTAACCTGGAATCTGGTGATGACCCACATTGACCCCTCATATTGGCGCTATACTGGTTTGGGGATTTGAATGAGCTACGCAGGTTCTGATTCGTCGGCGCCGCCCATGTGACGGCACCGACAAATTACAATGATCCTAAACATACCTCCTGTCGAGGTATGCTTTGGAGATTAATCTGCAGGGATTTCTAAGCCTTGGACTGGTGAGGTGGTGACTAAGGATGAGCAGAACACCCCTGGTTCGGTTCGCACCAGAACATACCGAACAGGCAAAAAATTTGGCAGAACACACCAACACCGTTAAAGTCTATGGGACAAGTACATGAATAATCAAAAGTGCTCATTTTAAAGGCTTATATGAAAGTTATTGTCATAAAAAGTGTTTGGGAACCTGGGTCCTGCCCCAGGGGACATGTATCAATGCAAACATTTTTTTTTTTAAATGGCTCTTTTTTCGGGAGCAGTGATTTTTTTAATGCTTAAAGTGAAACAATGAAAATTAAATGTTCCTTAAAATATCATGCCGGGGGGGTGTCTATAGTATGCCTATAAAGTGGCGCATTTTCCCCTTCGGGTCTGGTATGAATATTAAGGGGAACCCCGAACCAAAATGTAAAAAGAAAATGCGTGGGGGTCCCCCCAAATTCCATACCAGGCCCTTCAGGTCTGGTATGGATTTTATAGGAACCCTGTGCCAAAATAAAAAAAAATGGCATAGGGGTCCCCCCAAAATCCACAACAGACCCTTATCCAAGCACACAACCTGGCAGGCCGCAGGAAAAGAGGGGGGATGAGAGAGCGCCCCCCCTCCTGAACCATACCAGGCCACATGCCCTCAACATGGGGAGGGTGCTTTGGGGGTTCCCACAACCCTTGCCCGGTGGTTGTGGAGATATGCGGGTGGGGGGCTAATCGAAATCTGAATGCCCCCTTTAACAAGGGGACCCCCAGATCCCGGCCCCCCATGTGAAATGGTAATGAGGTACAAATGTACCCCTACCATTTCATAAAAAAAGTGTCAAAATGTTACAAATGATAAGACACAGCTTGGGGACAAGCCCTTTATTTTTTATTAAACAATAAAAAAATAAAAATGTCCCACAATGTCCATTCATCTTCTTCACGCTGCGATGGACAAAAGAAAACAAAAAATCCGCCACCGATCTACGGGAGGCTCCCACTGTGTGATGCTTCTTCACTGATGACAGTTCTTATATAACTGAGGGGGGGCCACCCGGTGATGTTCCCAGGTGACCCCGCCCCCTCTGACGCCATGGGGACTTTCCCGCGGCTTCCCTGTAGCATCAGAGGGGGCGGGGTCACCTATTTACATAACCGGGTGGCCCCGCCACCCTCTGACGCCACAGGGAAGCCATGTGAAAGTCCCTGTGGCATAAGAGGGGGCGGGGTCACCTGGGTACATCACAGGGTGGCCCCGCCCTGAGTTATATGAGAACTGTCAAAGGCGATGAAGCGTCACACAGAGGGAGGCTCCCATGGAGGCAGAACGGTGGCAGATATTTTTTCCTTTTTGGGTCCATTGGCGGAGCAATATAAGAAGATGAATGGACATCGTGGAACATTTTTATTTTTTTATTTTTTAATAAAGGACTTGTCCCCAAGCTGTGTCTTGTCATCTTTAACATCTTGACACTTTTTTTGTGAAATGGTAGGGGTACATTTGTACCCCCGTTACCATTTCACATGGGGGGTCGGGAGTTGGGGTCCCCTTGTTAAAGGAGGCTTCCAGATTCCGATAAGCCCCCCGTTTGCAGACCCCCACAACCACCGGCAAGGGTTGTGGGGATGAGGCCCTTGTCCCCATCAACATGGGGATAAGGTGCTTTGGGGGGCTACCCCAAAGCACCCTCCCCATGTTGAGGGCATGTGGCCTGGTACGGTTCAGGAGGGGGGGCGCTCTCTCGCCCCCCCTCATTTCCTGCAGCCTGCCAGGTTGTGTGCTCAGATAGCGGTCTGGTATGGATTTTGAGGGGTACCCCTATGCCATTTTTTTTAAATTTTGGCGCAGGATTCCCCTTAATTTCCATATCAGACATCAAGGGCCTGGTATGGATTTTAGGGGGACCCCCACGCAATTTTTTTTTTACATTTTGGTTCGGGGTTTCCATTAATATTCATACCAGACCCAAAGGGCCTAGTAATGGACAGGGGGAGATCCCATGCTCTTTTTTTCAATGAGTTTTATCTATATTGCCGAGACCTTCATTCATTGCAGCCGCGATCAGTTTTAAATGACAATTTTTCCTTTAGAAATTTCATTTTGCTGTGGTACTGTTCTAAACATGGGAAAAATGTGCCACTTTACAGGCATACTATAGACACCCCCCCAGGCACGATATTAAAAGGAAAATTTCATTTTTATTGTTTCACTTTAAGCATCACAAAAAATCACTGCTCCCGAAAAAAATGGCCTTTTTAAAAAAAAAAATGTTTGCATTGATACATGTCCCCTGGGGCAGGACCCCCAGGTCCCCAAACACTTTTTATGACAATAATTTTGCATATAAGCCTTTAAAATGAGCACTTTTGATTTTTCATGTTAGTGTCCCATAGACTTTAATGGTGTTCCGGCGACTTTCGAATTTGCCCCAAACACTGCATATTGTTCGGTGTTCGCATAACATCCGAACAACCAAAGTTTGGCCCGAACTTATGCTCGGGCCAAACCGTTCGCCCATCCCTAGCGGTGACCAGATGTGTCAGTGAGGGTGATCACCGGGGCTGGGGGGTAAGGAGGGTGTCCTGTGTAGGTGTAATATTCTAATTTTTATGGTAATAACGATATTTCAATAATTCATATTGATGAGGAAAGTTCCAAGAAAGTCTGTTCAGTTCTCGTGTACAAACTCAAAAATTGATTTAATATTAAAAATAGCAAAATATTACAAGAACAATATCAAAGTATATAATGCCATTAATAATGTATAATATTCTTAAGATGAAGATTGAATCAGATTTGTGTGTGTATGTAGATGTGAAGCTGTATTCAGAGTGTCTGCAGCTGTCCTTGTGGTGTGAGTGTGACCCAAAACTCTCTGTTACTAGCTTTTTACTCCTAAATTCAGCCCCCACCTTCTCCTGTAAAGGCTGGCTTGTCTTATGGCCCTTTCACACTGGGGCGGGGGCGGCGTCGGCGGTAAGGCGGCGCTATTATAAGCGGCTTTTTACCGTTGGTATTTGACCGCCCCGCTAGCGGCCGAGAATGGGTTAAATACCACCGCAAACCGCCTCTGCAGAGGCGCTTTGCCGGCGGTATAGCCGCGCTGTCCCATTGATTTCAATGGGCAGGAGTGATTAAGGAGCAGTATACACTCCGCTCCTTCACCGCTCCAAAGATGCTGCTAGCAGGACTTTTTTTCCCATCCTGCTAGCGCACCATTCCAGTGTGAAAGCCCTCGGGGCTTTCACACTGGAGACAAAGCAGCAGCCCTTTCAGGTTGGTTTGCAGGTGCTATTATTAGCGCAATAGCGCCTGCAAACCGCCCCAGTGTGAAAGGGCCCTTAAAGTTCCACAGACTTGGTGGCAAATGGTTTTCTAACCTTTAGTCTAACCCCAGATGTTGAAATACAACACCATCTCTATTCAAATCATTCCATGGGGATGGGCAAAACTGCTATGTGTAAAGTTTTAAACATATACAATATTAGTTTTCTTTAGCTTCTAAATCAAATACTACATATGATTGGATGATAAAATCAGCAGAGCTTCCACTCATTTCAGATCTACCCCTTAGATTTAGAGCGACTGCACTTCCAAGTACACTTTCAGTGCAAAGTGGACTTGCCTTTCGTAAATAACCCCCTATATGTGATTGTAAAAAAATGATGTGGTAAAAAAATCTCATCTTGATATGATAAACATATCACATCACAAAATGTATATATATATATATATATATATATATATATATATATATATATATATATATATATATATATATATATATATATATATATATTTTTTTTTGCAATATATCTGATGGGTAAATTATTTCATCAGTAATCAAAAATCAAAATATTCTTCTTCCTGCACTCTGTAAAGTTGGAAGAACTTTATGGAACATTAAAAGACAACAATAATTATAACAAATGAATCTCTTCTGTCAACTCTTCTCCCATAACTGATATTCTTGAGCTTCAAGGTTTTGTTTTCATCTGGAAGGTCTAGAAATATTAAATTTCTTTTCTTTTGGTGACTTGCAAGTCAAATTCTGAAATAGAATGCAGTATCATTATATTGAATTTAATTAATGCAAAATATATCTTCATTTACTTATTCATTTTGCATATCACAATCCTAATATTTTATTATGACATGCAAGACATATTTTAGTAATAATAATTCTAATTACCTTACTTTGCTCTATTTTTCTTAAACTGACCTATACTCCTTATTAGGGATGAGCCGAACACCCCCCTGTTCGGTTCGCACCAGAACATGCGAACAGGAAAAAAGTTTGTTCGAACACGCGAACACCGTTAAAGTCTATGGGACAAGAACACGAATAATCAAAAGTGCTAATTTTAAAGGCTTATATGCAAGTTATTGTCATAAAAAGTGTTTGGGGACCTGGGTCCTGCCCCAGGGGACATGGATCAATGCAAAAAAAGTTTTAAAAACGGCCGTTTTTTCAGGAGCAGTGAGCAGTTTCAGGAGTACTATAGACACCCCCCAGCTATGAAATTTAAAGGGATATTACACTTTTATTGTTTGACTTTAAGCATTATTAAAATCACTGCTCCTGAAAAAACGGCCGTTTTTAAAACTTTTTTTTGCATTGATCCATGTCCCCTGGGGCAGGACCCAGGTCCCCAAACACTTTTTATGACAATAACTTGTATATAAGCCTTTAAAATTAGCACTTTTGATTTCTCCCATAGACTTTTTAAGGGTGTCCCCTGGCATTCGAATTTGCCGCGAACACCCCAAATTGTTCGCTGTTCGGCGAACTTGCGAACAGCCGATGTTTGAGTCGAACATGAGTTCGACTCGAACTCGAAGCTCATCCCTATTCCTTATGCTATTATTGTGTATTTAAACTATAACAGGACGCAAGTTCTCTTTTTTTGTGATTCAAAACCTTGTTTTCACAAACAAAGAAAGGTTTCAAATCAACCCCAGAAGACTGAAACAAACTGTATCCATTCACTTCTCCTCTTTAAGATTTAGAGTAATGCATGCTGTACTGTCAATTTTTGGCATCTTTCAATTCAGCATCTGCTGAATAACATAACCATTCTTTGGATAACACATAGAAAGACCTGTTGAACGACTCTTAATAACATTAACAAATACTAGCTCAAAGACTCTCTCAGCACTTCTAAAAATACCATTTACAGGTTTTCTGAAAACATTTATATGAACATTATTTTGTGAATACAGCTGAGAATGTTCTGTTACCAAATCTACCTGTATAGATTTAAATTGTAAAGTTTTAGAAAATGGGCAATATTTGTCATATAATTCTCCTGAATTAATTCTCTTTAAAAGAATTTTTAATGACAGATCAAGTGTCTGTAATATGATCCTACTAGATCTTACAATCTTCTCTGTTACTTTGACTACAAAATAAACACTTAACAATTGTTTCATATGTGTGTCAAAAGCCTTTTCCATATTTGTCAAACCTCTGGAGAAAAAGCCTATTATTTTCTGATCAACTTCTTTTAATTGAGACAAAGTTACTGAAATTGAATTCTCAGATACATCAATGTGTAAAACAACGGGCACTGACACACTAATTGGGGTACATCCTCAAGGGATTTGATGGTGACCCCATGGAATATGCAGGTACCACGGTTCGTGTCAAGTTTTCACTTCAACGAAGCGCTAGCTCAAGACGCCTTCTCAATTCCATGGGAATTTCTCCTAGTCTACCTTTTCCCACCGGTACCTCTGATAATGAAAACCCTATTAAAAAT
The DNA here is from genome assembly GCF_042186555.1 of Aquarana catesbeiana. Classification (NCBI taxonomy): domain Eukaryota; kingdom Metazoa; phylum Chordata; class Amphibia; order Anura; family Ranidae; genus Aquarana; species Aquarana catesbeiana. The sequence continues at coordinate 269,786,477 of NC_133328.1, read as the reverse complement.
TGTGAGGGAGAATGTCCATGCAATTGCAATCCTACCCTTCTGGCCATGAAGGCCATGGTTCCCACTGCTCCTGCTGTTGGCGGCAGTTCCCCCAATATGGCTGCCACTGAAGAGGGACCTTCTACAACAGGACCAGTGGTATCACCCCAACCCAGGCAGATTGCAACTGACAGCATGGCTGTTGAATCAGCCAGACTGCAGTCTCAGGGCATCTAAGAAGAAGTAATATCAACACTATTGAAGTCAAGAAGGGCCACAACTAATGCCACATACACCACAATTTGGAGGAAGTTTACAGCATTCACTTTACAACAAAATTTCTCCCCATTGTCCGCAAACATTGTGCAGGTGCTGGAATTTTTACAGTCAGCTCTAAGTATGGGCTTAGCATACAACACCAAAAAGGTGCAGGTGTCAGCCTTGTCTTGCTTCACAGGCCACAAGTGGGCAGACGAGCCACTAATAAAGCAATTTCTTAGATTGGCCATAAGAATAAGACCACCAAGGAAGTCCCTGTAAAAGCTTTGCTCCAACATCCATTCGTGCCTGCGGAGACATGCCCACTATGGTTCCTGACAGTCAAGCTGATTTTCCTCACAGCCATAACATCAGCAAGGAGAGTTTCAGAGCTGGCAGCTCTATCTTGCAAAGATCCTTTTTGCATCATTCTCCCAGACAAAGTGATCCTTAGGCCCTCTCTGGCCTTAACCCCTAAGGTGGTTTCCAAGTTCCATGTAAATTGGGAGGTGGTCCTACCCAGCTTTACGCAACCACCGAGACAAGAGGAGAAATGAGATCTTAGATCATTGGACATGGTCAAATTATTTTAAACTTACTTACACCGCTCTCTGCAGTTGCACAAAACTGATACCTTGTTCGTCCTGCCATCAGGACCTAGAAGAGGAGAAGCTAGAATCATAGCTACCTGGATCACCAAAGTGATAGGCATCATGTATGAGAAACAGGGGCTGACGCCTCCACAAGTTATTAGAGCTCATTCAACAAGAGGGGTGGCAGCCTCATGGGAAGCTTCTGCTAAAATATTGGTTGAAGACATATGCAGGACCGCTAGTTGGAGCTCCTGCGAAACCTTCGCCAAACATTATAGTTTGGATGTCACAGCGGCTAGCGCAGCAAATCTTGGAAACGCAGTGGTGTCAGCACCCTTCCAAGCAAAATAAAATATTCACTAAAGCATTACTAGTTGTTTTTCAAGTCTTTTTATTATCCCACATTATATCAGCTAAATCAAATCCCATTGTGTGCTGAGGCTGGCCAGGAAAACGGAAAATTGTTACCAATACTTATTGTAATTTTCCTTTCCTGGCCTGTCCTCACGTCAGCACAATCTTTTTTCCCTCCCTACAAGCCTGTCGTCCGCTAGTTAGTGGAACAATGGCAGGGGAGGAAGGGCTCCCTTTTTATCAGCTAGGAGAAGGTGGTCCTGAGAGACTGGAGAGAGGGGTTAACCCATTGTGTGCTGATGTGAGGATGGGCCAGGAAAGGAAAATTACAGTAAGTATTGGTAACAATTTTCCGTTTTCAACACTTCATTATCATCATATTTCTCTAAAAACTCTTTGCAACAATTTACTTCACTCAAAAATTGATATCATGCCTTGTAAGATGTTGGAATTGGAACAGCAGAAGTGTTTCTAACTTTTCCTGTGATAACTGTCTCTGTCCATGACTAATTTGCATATGAATTAATTCTATTTGATTTTTCATTAACTGTACTGACTTTGTGACATGTTCCTCTATACTTTGTGTAGACAGCAAAAACTTGTCCACATGCTGGAAAATACATTCTGGTCTAGAGAATTTTGATAATACTTTCTCCAAACACTTGTGCACTATTCCATCACTAATATCCAATCCTGGAATTATTCTTGTGTATGCATAAGTTTCTTTATTCAAACTGAAGGCAAGTTTATATTGACAGCTTTTAGTTAATGGTACTGAAAAATAACTATTGGCGATTTCCAGTACAGAAACTACTTTGGCTTCCATGTGTGGCATTAAATTTAAATTAGGAACAATAGGTTTGTTATTTGTAATGCATTTATTCAGTGATCTTAAATCAACTGATAAAGAATACGAATCATCAGCATTCTTGATAGGCCAAATACAATTATTTACCACTGGTTGTGCCTTCTTTAATATTCCTTGTTGTAAAAATGATTGTACAATGTCAGAAACTGGACTTATTGATTCTTGTGGCAACTTATTTTGAATTCGGGGCTTAGGACCTTTTCCCTCAATTTCTATTTCAATATCTTTAAACAAACCTGTATCGATTTTGGTCTGACTCCAAAGACTTTTATGTGATTGAATCAATTGTTCCAATACAAGATTAGTTCCTGTATGTGGTCAATTATAAATGAAGACTTGTCAGCGACTGCTGTACAAAAATTTCCAACATTACTGTACATTGAGGGTTCTATTAACATAGATAAGGGCCTAGATGAATCTTTCCATATAGTAGAATTACTTAAATCAATAATCCAATTTAATTTACTAATCACATCCATGTCTAAAATATTCTCTGCATTTTGGCAACACCAGATGGCTATATTAGTTTTCAAAAGTCCTGGAATTTCACAGGTGAAAAGTCACATCAGAAACTTTAGTTGCAACTGTATTTACTTTTCCACTGAAACCAATTAAATTACATTTTGGGGAATGGAAGGAAAGGGGAAGAGGTTTCTAGGAACCCCCCTTTCCTCATGGGATTACGGCAGGGGGCAGTTTCAAGGCTCCGCTCTCCTGTGTGTATGAGTCACACAGGTGCCTTGTTAGGTCCAGTGGTCTGAGGTGAGGTCACATGGCCTATAGGGGTTAGGACATGTGAGTTAGGTTAGCTGTCGCTGGTCCATCCAGACCCCTGCTTACTATGGCACCCACAGCGCAAGAAGTACAGCAAATGGGTCACAGCATTCCTGTGGTTTGTGCCCAGCAACAGGCTGCAGTCGTGCCTGTGGATATAGGAGATGGTAAGTTATCTTCTGTGCAATTATTGACTAACCTGGCTAGTTTAGTATCCAAGCTTGTTAATGATTTAGATAATAGACACAAAGTAAGTGAGTCAAGGTTTAATTTAAATGATAATCCTATTGCTTCTGTTTGAGTGCCACCTACTGTCCCTATAGTTAATTGCACCCAAACATCTTTGTTGAATTCTGATTCAGTTCGCTATTTAAATACTAGTATAGACAATGCTAGGTCACAGAATTTACCAGAAACATGTCTTAAGGAGTCTTTACCTTGTGAGGTATCTCCGCTGGGTTATCACCTTACTCAGCATTAAAGAAAAGATTTGGAGAGGCGAGTTTATTGATATTTTAACTCTTTTATCGTCTTTCAAGGAATTTTTGTCTAAGGCTGAGAAAAGAGATGATAGAGCAGAGGATGACAGGAAATGACCAGTAGCTAGATCTTTTAATAATTGGTTACAGTCATTTTGCATTTTTAGTAGTGTGTTGTGTGAAAAATGCCCAGAAAAGAGCTCGGGTCTTTTTCAGCACATTGAAATAATTTTGGAAGCATATAAAAACTGTGGAGGGACAGCGTGGTTTTTATATGATGAATGTTTCTGTCAAAAACCCGCTATCCATCCTATTCTGAAATGGGGAACTAAGAACGTCAGCCTATGGCTGAACCTTTTTCTCCCCCAAAGAGTTTCCTTCAACAAACAGTCAACTAACATGGTACCCCTGGTCGACAACAAGCTATAGCAAAGGTATATGCTTTAATTTCAACTAAGGACACTGCAAATGATTGAATTCCTGCAGATTAAGGAACAAATGTGCCTTTTGTGCAGGAGGCCACCCGGTTAGCAAATGTTTCAAAAAAATGTCTTCATCCAACATTCAACATAACAGGGAGGCGTTTCACAAAGAGCAGTCATCCCAGTGAAGTTGCAAAAGATTCTTCTGTGGCTTCTAGTTTATCCATACAGGCAGAAGGTCGCCATACTAAATAGTGGTTTTAGGAATGGTTTTAGTTTGCCAAAATTTATGGGACAAGGTTGTACATTGGTAAATAATTTACAGTCTGTGGATGATATGAAAGAAGTGGTTAGGGAAAAAAATTTTAAGGAATTAATAGAAGGAAGGTTGGAGGGCCCTTTTTCTGTACCACCTTCTGTTAATTTCAGAATTTCTCCTTTGGGCATTGTTCCCAAGAAAGAGCCAAATTCATTTAGATTAATTCATCATCTTTCATATCCAGCAGGTGATTCTCTGAACGATCAAATTTCAGAAACAATGTCTACAGTTACTTACGCATCTTTTGAAGATGCTCTTAGTAAACTTAGGCTTTTGGGCCCAGGAGCTATGTTAGCGAAAGCAGATACAAAATTTGCATTTCGGCTTCTTCCAATTCATCCAGACTGTTTTTGTTCTCTAGGTTTTTTCTTTGATAAGTTCTATTTTGACAAATGTTTACCAATGGGCTGTTCTTTATCTTGTTTTTATTTTAAAAGTTTTTCCACCTTTTTAGAATGGGTAGTTTCTTCAGTCACTGGTTCTTTATTAATGATTCATTACCTAGATGATTTTTTCAATTTTAGGCCCACCCGGTACTTCAGATTGACTTTTCCTGTTACAATCATTTTTTGAGGTTTGTCAACAAATTGGAATTCCATTGGCAGGGGAAAAAACTTCTTGGCCTTCTACTTGCCTTGATTTTTTAGGTATAACGATAGATACAGAAGGAATGGAGTTTAGGTTGCCAGAGTCAAAAATAGAAAGAATTAAAATACTATTATATTTAATCATTAGAAAAAAGAAGGTTTGTTTATAAAACATGCAATCCCTTTTAGGACTATTAGCTTTTGCTACACGTGTGATGCCAGTGGGTAGGATTTTTTCCAGGAGATTATATATAGCTATCTCCAGTTTAAAATCACTGTTTTCACATGTTAGAGTCACACATGACATGAGGAAAGATGTTTTAGTTTGGGTCCAATTTCTTGAGAACTTTAATGGTAAAGCAGTGAGGCAACCTGATTTTGTGCTTGACTCCGATTTTAACCTCTTTATGTAGGGATGAGCTTCGTGTTCGAGTCGAACCCATGTTCGACTCTAACATCATCTGTTCGATCTTTCGCCGAATTGCGAACGATATGGGCCATTCGTGAAAAATTTGAGTGGCACGTCATGGCCCATAATTCACTGCAGCATCGCAGTGCATTGTTGGCTGATGATTGGCCAAGCATGCACTATGACCCACACGCTTGGCCAATCACAGAGCTGTCAGTACAGAGAGCTGTAATTGGCCAAAGCCAGGGTGGCTTTGGCCAATTATGGCTCAGGGGGTTTAGTACACTCCCCACACTATATAAGGCCGCCTGCACGGCGGCCCTGTGTAGTGTGTTCCGGCGTTGAGAGACAGAGACAGAGAGACAGTGTCATTTGCTTTAAGTTAGATAGATCAGGCAGGACAGTCAGTCAGTTAGCTGCACTTACAGTGTATTGTGTATATATATGCATCCCAGGTGTTGTGTATATAAATATATATATATATATATATATATATATATATATATATATATACTGTATTCAGTTTAGCTAGATCCGTTCCTGTTATTATCTTCCTACTGACAGGCAGGTAGGTGTTGTTACAGTATTTGAAGAAAATTGCTGGTGTTCTTCTGATCCTATTAGTCCTATTAGCTACAGTATTTACAGTTAGTGTAGTGCGTCCAGTGTGCACCTCCAGCTACCTGTAGAAGATTGGTGGTGTTTATCTGATCCTATCACTACCGCAGGCAGCTACATTATTTTTTAGTGTAGTGCGACCTCTGCACAGTGTTCAGCTAAAGCTACAAGTTAGTGTAGTGCGATCTCTGCACAGTGTTCAGCTAAAGCTACCCGTAGAAGGTTGGTGGTTTTTTCCTGATCCTATCACTACCGCAGGCAGCTACATTATTTACACATTAGTGTAGTGCGACTTCTGCACAGCGTTCAGCTAAAGCTACCTGTAGAAGGTTGGTGGTGTTTTCCTGATCCTATCACTACAGCAGGAAGCTACATTATTTACACATTAGTGTATTGCGACCTCTGTACAGTGTTCAACTAAAGCTACCTGTAGAAGGTTGGTGGTGTTTTCCTGATCCTTTCACTACCGCAGGCAGCTACATTATTTACACGTTAGTGTAGTGCGACCTCTGCACAGCGTTCAGCTAAAGCTACCTGTAGAAGGTTGGTGGTGTTTTCCTGATCCTATCACTACAGCAGGAAGCTACATTATTTACACATTAGTATATTGCGACCTCTGTACAGTGTTCAACTAAAGCTACCTGTAGAAGTTTGGTGGTGTTTTCCTGATCCTATCACTACCACAGGCAGCCACATTATTTACACGTTAGTGTAGTGCGACCTCTGCACATTGTTCAGCTAAAGCTACCTGTAGAAGATTGGTGGTGTTTTCCTGATCCTATCACTACCGCAGGCAGCTACATTATTTAAACGTTAGTGTAGTGCGTCCTCTGCACAGTGTTCAGCTAAAGCTACAAGTTAGTGTAGTGCGACCTCTGCACAGTGTTCAGCTAAAGCTACAAATTAGTGTAGTGTGACCTCTGCACAGTGTTCAGCTAAAGCTACAAATTAGTGTAGTGCCGCCTCTGCACAGTGTTCAGCTAAAGCTACCTGTAGAAAGTGGGTGGTGTTTTCCAGATCCTATCACTACCGCAGGCAGCTGCATTATTTAAACGTTAGTGTAGTGCGTCCTCTGCACAGTGTTCAGCTAAAGCTACAAGTTAGTGTACTGCAACCTCTGCACAGTGTTCAGCTAAAGCTACAAGTTAGTGTAGTGCGACCTCTGCACAGTGTTCAGCTAAAGCTACAAGTTAGTGTAGTGCGACCTCTGCACAGTGTTCAGCTAAAGCTACCTGTAGAAGGTTGGTGGTGTTTTCCTGATCCTATCACTACCGCAGGCAGCTACATTATTTAAACGTTGGTGTAGTGCGACCTCTGCACAGTGTTCAGCTAAAGCTACAAGTTAGTGTAGTGCGACCTCTGCACAGTGTTCAGCTAAAGCTGCAAGTTAGTGTAGTGCGACCTCCGCATGCACAGTGTTCAGATAAAGCTACCTGTAGAAGGTTGGTGGTGTTTTCCTGATCCTATCACTACCGCAGGCAGCTACATTATTTACACGTTAGTGTATTGCGACCTCTGTACAGTGTTTAACTAAAGCTACCTGTAGAAGGTTGGTGGTGTTTTCCTGATCCTATCACTACCACAAGCAGCTACATTATTTACACGTTAGTGTAGTGCGACCTCTGCACAGTGTTCAGCTAAAGCTACCTTTAGAAGGTTGGTGGTGTTTTCCTGATCCTATCACTACCACAGGCAGCTACATTATTTACACATTAGTGTATTGCGACCTCTGTACAGTGTTCAGCTAAAGCTACCTGTAGAAGGTTGGTGGCATTTTCCTGATCCTATCACTACCGCAGGCAGCTACATTATTTAAACGTTAGTGTAGTGCGTCCTCTGCACAGTGTTCAGCTAAAGCTACAAGTTAGTGTAGTGCGACCTCTGCACAGTGTTCAGCTAAAGCTACAAGTTAGTGTAGTGCAACCTCTGCACAGTGTTTAGCTAAAGCTACCTGTAGAAGATTGGTGGTGTTCTCATACTAATAATACTACAGGCAGGCAGTTTATTTTGCTAGCTGCAGTATCAGTATATATATATATATATATATATATATATATATATATATATAAATATATATATATATATATATATATATATATATATATATATATATATATATATACTGTATATATATCCCAGCTTAGTGCAGCTACATCTCACTGCAGGCCATTAGTATGTCTGGAAGGCCAACAAGGAGAGGCAGATAGTCACAAGCCAATAAAATAGGGCAAGCAGGCTCTGTGTCTAGAGGCAACAGTGCTGGTTGTGGACATGGGGCATCCTCATCAGCACGTGGCCATGGGACACGCTTAGCCTTTTTTTCGGCAGCTGACCGTGTTGAGCCGCAACATGCATAAGACTTGGTCGAGTGGATGACCAAGCCGTCATTATCCTCCTCATCCTCTCTCACCCATGCTCAGTGTACTGTGTCTGGCAAAGCAGCTGCCAATGCAGCCTCTTCCCTCGGCTCAATAGCATCAGTGACTTCTTCCCTAGCCCCACCATGTCCTCCTGAGGAGTCCCTCAAACTGTTTGACCACAGTGTTGGGTACATGCTCCAGGAGGATGCCCAGCGTTTAGAAGGCTCTGATGATGATACTAAGCTAGGTGAAGGCAGTAACGTGAGCATGAACAGAGGGGGTGCCCAAGAAGGACAGCAATCTGGCAGTCATGTTCCCCCTGCTGCAGCATACTGCCAGGTTTGCTCCAGTGATGAGGAAGGAGGGGATGATGAGGTCACTGACTCAACGTGGGTGCCTGATAGGAGAGAGGAGGAGGAGGAGGAGGAGGCACATCACCGACGAGGCAGGATGCCCTCCAGGGGCCAGCCTAAGGGCAGCACACTGACTGCATCACACCTCAGAGCTCCGCCTGTGCAGGGCGCTGCTGTCTCTGCACGTTATTCCAAAAGTTCTTTGGTGTGGGCCTTTTTTGAGACGAGTGCATCAGATGGCACCGCTGCTATTTGCAACATATGTCCCAAGTGTATCTCACGTGGCCAAAACATCTCCCGCTTGGGCACCACATGCTTGACCAGACATATGTTTACCTGCCATGCAGTTCGTTGACAAGCGTACGTAAAAGACCCACACCAAAAAACAAAGAGGACCTCTCCTTACTCCTCATCAGTTGGGATCTCCAACCCCACTATACCTTCAGTCCTCTCTGAGACCTGCACTGAGAGGAATGAAGGTGTAGAATTAGGTGTGTCACAGCCAAGTACTTGCGGGCAATCTGGTTCTGGGCGCCACCACCAGTGCCTAAGGCCCTATTTTTCAGCCCCTGTGAGGGGCGTGTAATTACAATTTTTGATGCAATTCTTTGCAGCAGGGCTTGTTTCTGCATTCCAACTAGAGTATCTGTGAGGGGTTGCAGTGTTGTGGCACCAGCACCAGTGCCTAAGGGCCAATTTTTCAGCTCCTGTTTAACAGGGGCATGTAATTACAATTTTTGATGCAATTCTTTGCAGCAGGGCTAGTTCCTGCACTCCAACTACAGTATCTGTGAGGGGTTGCAGTGTTGTGGCACCAGCACCAGTGCCTAAGGGCCAATTTTTCAGCCCCTGTTTAACAGGGGCGTGTAATTACAATTTTTGATGCAATTCTTTGCAGCAGGGCTAGTTCCTGCGCTCCAACTAGAGGTATCTGTGATGGGTTGCAGTGTTGTGGCACCAGCACCAGTGCCTAAGGCCCAATTTTTCAGCCCCTGTTCAACAGGGACATGTAATTAGAATTCTTGATCTAATATTTCACAGCAGGGCCTGTTTCTGCGCCCACCAAGAGTAACTGTGAGGACTTACAGTGTTGTGGCACCAGCACCAGCACCACCAAAGGCCCAATTTTTCTGCCCCTGTTCAACAGGGGCATGTAATTACAATTCTTGATCTAATATTTCACAGCAGGACCCTGTGAGGGCTTACAGTGTTGTGGCCACAACAACACCTAAGGCCCACATTTCTGCTGAGTATATAGGGCAGGCCCCTACTTTCAAACATCCAACTTACAAATGACTCCTACTTGCAAACGGAAGGAGACAACAGGAAGTGAGATGAAATCTACCCCTAGGAAGGGAAATTCTCTCCTGTAAGAGTTAATATGTGAAAAACTTTTCTCTTTTACAGTGATGCTTTATCACCAATCCTTATTTCACTAAAAAACCCAAATTTTCAAAAAACATTTGTCATTGGGACAAAAAGTGAGGTGAAATCTTCTGAAGAGGAGCACAGACCTGCAAAACAAACGTCACAGGGGTGATAACCCTTCCCTATGTTTTCCAAAAAGCTTAAAATAGAATTTTTGGCTTTAGCTAAACAAGTTAAAAATGTACCAGTTTAAAATTACAAACAGATTCTACTTAACAACAAACCTACAGTCCCTGTCTTGTTTGCACCGCCTGTATACTGCTGTTCAGAGTATATAGGGCCTGGGGGCCCCATACCTTTCCTTTTTTAATTTGGGTGCGGGGTTCCCCTTAATATCCATACAAGACCCAAAGGGCCTGGTAATAGACTGGGGGGTACCCATGCCGTTTGTCTCACTGATTTTCATCCATATTGCCAGGACCCGACATTACATTAAAGGCGCAAGCAGTTTTAAATGACTTTTATTCCTTTAAAAATATCATTTTGTGGAGGGACTGTTCTAAGCACGGAAAACACGCGCCACTTTACAGACATACTATAGACACCCCCCAGGTATGACATTTAAAGGAATATTTCACTTTTTTTTTTACTTTAAGCATCTTTAAAATCACTGCTCCGGAAAAAACAGCCATTTTTAAAACTTTTTTTTGCATTGATACATGTCCCCTGGGGCAGGACCCGGGTCCCCAAACCCTTTTTAGGACAATACCATGCAAATTAGCCTTTAAAATGAGCACTTTTGATTTTGAACGTTCGAGTCCCGTAGACGTCAATGGGGTTCTAACGTTCGTGCAAATTTTTGGTCCGTTCGCAGGTTCTGTTTAACAGGGGCGTGTAATTACAATTTTTGATGCAATTCTTTGCAGCAGGGCTAGTTCCTGCGCTCCAACTAGAGGTATCTGTGATGGGTTGCAGTGTTGTGGCACCAGCACCAGTGCCTAAGTCCCAATTTTTCAGCCCCTGTTCAACAGGGACATGTAATTAGAATTCTTGATCTAATATTTCACAGCAGGGCCCGTTTCTGCGCCCACCAAGAGTAACTGTGAGGACTTACAGTGTTGTGGCACCAGCACCACCAAAGGCCCAATTTTTCTGCCCCTGTTCAACAGGGGGATGTAATTACAATTCTTGATCTAATATTTCACAGCAGGACCCTGTGAGGGCTTACAGTGTTGTGGCCACAACAACACCTAAGGCCCACATTTCTGCTGAGTATATAGGGCAGGCCCCTACTTTCAAACATCCAACTTACAAATGACTCCTACTTGCAAACGGAAGGAGACAACAGGAAGTGAGATGAAATCTACCCCTAGGAAGGGAAATTCTCTCCTGTAAGAGTTAATATGGGAAACACTTTTCTCCTTTACACTGATGCTTTATCACCAATCCTTGCTTCACTAAAAAACCCAAATTTTCAAAAAACATTTGTCATTGGGACAAAAAGTGAGGTGAAATCTTCTGAAGAGGAGCACAGACCTGCAAAACAAACGTCACAGGGGTGATAACCCTTCCCTATGTTTTCCAAAAAGCTTAAAATAGATTTTTTGGCTGGAGCTAAACACGTTAAAAATGTACCAGTTCAAAATTACAAACAGATTCTACTTAACAACAAACCTACAGTCCCTGTCTTGTTTGCACCGCCTGTATACTGCTGTTCAGAGTATATAGGGCCTGGGGGCCCCACACCTTTCCTTTTTTAATTTGGGTGCGGGGTTCCTCTTAATATCCATACAAGACCCAAAGGGCCTGGTAATAGACTGGGGGGTACCCATGCCGTTTGTCTCACTGATTTTCATCCATATTGCCAGGACCTGACATTACATTAAAGGCGCAAGCAGTTTTAAATGACTTTTATTCCTTTAAAAATATCATTTTGTGGAGGGACTGTTCTAAGCACGGGAAACACGCGCCACTTTACAGCATACTATAGACACCCCCCAGGTACGACATTTAAAGGAATATTTTACTTTTTTTTTTTTTTTACTTTAAGCATCTTTAAAATCACTGCTCCGGAAAAAACAAACAATACCATGCAAATTAGCCTTTAAAATGAGCACTTTTGATTTTGAACGTTCGAGTCCCGTAGACGTCAATGGGGTTCTAACGTTCGTGTGAATTTTCGGTCCGTTCGCAGGTTCTGGTGCGAACTGAACCGGGGGTGTCCGACTCATCCCTATCTTTACGGATGCTGCAGGCTCCATTGGTTTTGCAGCCATTTGGCAAAATCACTGGTGCGCAGGAAGTTATAATTCTCATTGGTAGGTAAAAGGTCACTTAACCACATGCCGACTGGGCCATAGCCGAAAGACGGCTACAGAGCGGTCGGCTTATCCTGGGAGGGCGTTCATGGACGTCCTCCCAGAATATTGCTCTTGCGCGCCCCCTGGGGCGTGCACCCAAGAACATCCGTGACGGACGGGTCCAGAGGACATGGCGCATCACGGTAAACGGCCGCTAATCGTGGCCGTTTACCATGTGATCGCACCGTCAAATGATGGAGCAATCACATGTAAACAAACCGGCGTCATGCCATGACACTGGTTCCTCCCTCCCCTCTGTGTACTGATCGGTACAGTGTGAGAGGAGAGGGGGAGGGATCGGATGGTAGCAGCGTTGTGGGCTGCATCTGTAGTGCCCACAACACTGCTCTGTGACAAATACAGTCACATCCATGGATCCATCCATCCATGCTCAGCCATCCCTCCATACTATAATACTCTGCAATACCCCACAATACTCTGCAATACCCCACAATACTCTGCAATACCCTGCAATACTCTGCAATACCCCGCAATACCCCGCAATACCCTGCAATACCCTGCAATACCCTGCAATACCCAGCAATACTCTGCAATACTCTGCAGTACCCCACAATACTCTGCAATATTCTGCAATACTCTGCAATACCCTGCAATACTCTGTAATACCCCACAATACTCTGCAATACCCCGCAATACTCTGAATCTATTTTGGGGTGTCATTTTTGGTATTTACATGCTATGTGTTAGAAATATTGTATAGAAAGGTCACCAGGGAGATGGGAGGAGAGGACGTGAGGACGTAGTGTCCGTCACGGAGGGAGGAGTTCCAGAGTGCTAGCCGGCCGCCGAAGCGGAGAGAGACGCCGAAGCCCCGGGAGGTCCGCAGAAAAACAGCGGGATGAGATACATGGTTTCCCCGCAGGAGGAACGATAGCGGCACCCGGCTCAAAGCTCTGCAGGACGGAACGCTGAAAGAAGAGCAACTAGAAAGCGGCTAAAATAGAGCGCCGAGGAACGACAACGGACACGGCGAGATACTGAACCCCCCCTGCCTTACTGGAACCCCTGTACGTCCCCCCCACCCGGCTGAATAAAAACCCCCCCAAAAGGCTGTAAGTACCCCTTGATCCATGAGAGGGGAAGGAACACTACAAAGAAGGGCAGAAATCAAAGGTAACCAATATAGGTCTAATAATACAGTGATGACATGCTTGTGCTTGTAACGGTCGGGTCCTCTTTGAAACACAGCCATGCATTCGGCATACATCTGATTACTAAGGTATGAGTCTTTAAACATATGATACTGAACAGAAACATAAGTCTGGAGGAACAGTGATCAAAGAAGCTATAAATAGTGATCAAAGATGGTGTCAGTAACATGTGTGTGTTTGCTTAAAATAGTTTGGACATAGAAAAGTGGTTTAAACTGCACTAAGGGGAGAGGTTCAGTCAACTGTATGGAATTCTAGAGACGCTAGTTGTACAAACTGGAGATAAGGTGTGATTGGTGGGTGCATGGACTGGAGCACTAATATACACAAAGCTGGAGGAGAGACTGAACAAGAGCGGTAATAGAGAAATCTATTTAAATAACTGCATGGATGCGGGACTGTATGAGAAGTATATAGGACTGGGTTGGAAGGAACGGTAGACTGGCAGGCGTACTCAGAAATTGTGACCAAGCAGACGTATAAAAAAATAGAGGTATAGCCAAGCAATAGCGATAATAAAGAAGTCATAACCTAAAGTAAAAGGGAACAACATACTGACTACCAGAAATAAACAGGAGAAGCGGAGAGGTTGGGCAAGAATCTGGGGGTTTTTTCAAAGTGGACTAAAGTCATAACTGAGAAAATAGCATCTGAATCTAGATTAAAGGTCCGGTAATCGGATGGGGGAGAAATTCAGACAGGAGAAGGACATTTGAAAAGATTGGGGTGCAAGTTATCCTCAGGCACTACACTCTCCCCCTCGCTGCCCCCCCCCCCATGCTCTATATATACTCCTCCCTACCTGGACTAAAGATCCATGTCCCCCCACTGAAGTGGAGGGAAGATTGGAAATCAAGGCTGGGTAAGCGAATAAGAGGGACAAGAAAGAGAGATAAAATGAGCAAAAGTTCAACTAAAGTAACAAGGGGGAACCCCCCTAAGTCCCCGAAAGATAAACCAGCGGTCAGTACATTAAAACAATACATGACACAAGGAGCTAGCCCAAGGATTACGGACACTGAAAGACAAGGTCAAAATAAAGCAGAAAAAAAAAGGGGGGGCCGACAGAAAAACAGGAGAGACCCTGGAACATTCTAGAGAAGATCTGTCTACAGACGGAGACCAGGATCTCAGTGGAGCTGAAGGTGGTCCATCTGGGACACCCCCACTAACCAAGGGAGAGATGAGTGAGATGCTTCTGAGAATGGAAAATCCGATAAAGAAAGAATTTCAAAATCTGAGAGGAGACCTGGGACACATATTGGAAAGAGTGGAGATCACGGAAAAAATTACAGAAGAACAAAAACAAGAATTAGAAACTCTCAGACAGCAAGTTAAAAGAACACAACAAAATCAAAAGATAATATTATACAGGTTGGAAGACCAGGAGAACAGGAGTAGACGAAAGAACATCAGGATTCGCTCAGCTCCAGAAAAAGAAGGGGAAGATCTGAAGAAAATGATTAATACAATATTTGGGCCCTTGTTAGATAGAGGAGGGGAGGACTGCTTAAAGATAGAGAGGGTACACCGAGTGGGATATGCCCGCGACTCGAAGACAGAACGACCGAGGAATATTGTTGTTAGATTTAGATTCTATGAAGACAAATGGGAAATCTGGAAGAATCTGAGAGGAAAACCACCTATAGTTATCGAGGGAGCGGAAATTCAGATCTATGCAGACTTAGCTCAAGAAACCTTATCAAGAAGAAGAAGGGAGATCTGCTAGGCTACATTTTCCGGATAACCTAGAAGAATTTTGCTAAAGAATGGACATACAGGTCCCAGAACTACCAGGCTGGACGATTAAGGATTAATGGGCCTATTGTGGGAGGGTAGCCCATATAGGATTGGGTTATAGTAAAAAAAAATAAAAAAATAAAAATAGATAAAAAGGGTTTTCGGCTGGGGAAGGGGGAAGCAGGGGGGGGGGGAGGGAAGGAAATTGTATAAAAAAAAAAAAAAAAAAAAAAAAAAAGGAAGAGAAAAGAAAAGGAATAACGAGGCCATAAAAAAAAGTATATAGGGACCGGCTGGACCACCCCGCTCTAATAGCCAACTTGAGTAGGGGTGGAGAGGTATACTCGGAACTCCACCTCAGGATATAGGGATACAGAGAGGGCTCGGATGGAGACCCTTGATGACCTTAGGGGCCCTGAGGGGCCAATATGGGTAGGGGGGGATGGGGGGAGGAGGGGAGGGAGGAGGGGGGGAGGAGAAAGGGGGGTGGGAATACAAGGTGCAAGCAGAAAATAAAAATATGGGGAATAACTCGATATAAGCTAGAGAGGCGCAATAAACAGGAATCTGACAAAAATGACAACACTTAAATTTTTGACATACAATGTAAAAGGTCTGAACTCACCCTCTAAAAGATACAAAATACTAAAAGAATTGAAGGGATATTCGGCAGGAGTAGTATCAATACAAGAGACCCACCTGACACATGAGTCGAATATTAGATTGTGGTCTAAGGATTTCCCGACGTGGTATTATGGAGACACAATTTCCAATAGATCAAGAGGAGTGGCAATAGGATTGGCAAGAGATGTACAATTCAAACTAGAAGGAAGAATGCATGATATGGAGGGGAGATTCCTTTTTTTAAAGGGGACACTGGGAGAGTTAGAATGCACTATTGCAAGTATATATGCTCCTAATAAAAATACAGCAAAATTTCTGCTAGGTACACTGGAGAAATTAGTAAATTTTAGGAAAGGGGGATTGATTGTAATGGGAGACCTCAATGTATGTCTAGAGCCTGCAGTGGATAGTACGTCTGGTGTGCAGGGGACGAACAACGAACAGCTAAGAAGGGTTAGACAGAAGTTCTATGAGAACCAATTGGTAGACATTTGGAGGATTAGGAATGGTAAATCAAAAGATTATACGTTTTACTCCCCTGTTCACCGGACGTACTCTAGGTTGGACTACATATTGTTAGAACATGGTTTATTGGAAAGGGTAGTAGACGCAAAAATAGGAATTACTACACTATCAGACCATTCCCCCGTAGAAATGGAAATGCGAATTGCACAATTACAGAGACAAGCCCCCCTATGGAGAATAAATGAGGACCTATTATTAGATGAGGGCGTGACCCAAAGGGTGGAAGAGGAACTTAAACAATATTTTAAGACAAATGAAACAGGAGATGTCTCGGGGGGTGTGGTTTGGGAGGCCCATAAGGTGTACATAAGGGGAATACTAATAAAAGAAGGAGCTAGGAAAAAAAAAGAAAGGAAAGATAAAATGGGAAACCTTAAGACAGAAATATTTAACATTGAACAAGAACACAAAAAACAGAGAGGACTCCATAAGGAAATATACCAAAGGTTGACAGAGAAGAGGGAAGAACTGGAAAGCCTGATAGACCAAGAAACAAAGGAGAAATTCTTCCTAATAGCGAAAGAGAGATATCACTGGGGGGATAAAACAGGGAAACATTTAGCTAGAATGCTCAGGGAAAAAAAATCTCGTAATTTTATTGGCAAGATACAGTCAAAACAGGGTTTAATGGTATATGAGACAAAAGAAATAGGGGAAACTTTTAAAAACTATTATAAAGATCTGTATACAGGGGATCAAAACGGGGGGCAAACAAAAGGAAAAGAAAAGGTAAGGGAATTCTTAAAGAATGCTGGGATACCTAGGATCCAGGAGAACAATAGGGAGGCCTTAGAGAAATCAATCTCGGAAGAAGAAGTAAAGGAAGCATTATTAGATACAGCACAAGGGAAAAGCCCAGGGCCAGACGGATTTACCGCATATTATTATAAAAAATGTAAAGATATTCTGATACCGAAGATGTGTCAGTATATGAATGGGCTGGGAAAGGAATTCAAACTGAGTAGGGAGGCGCAAACGGCTACGAACACGGTTATCCCAAAGGAAGGAAAGGATGTGACCCTTTGCTCTAGCTACAGACCAATATCGCTATTAAATGCAGATACGAAGATCTATGCAAAAATATTAGCAAAAAGGATGAAAGGATTAATGAACACAATAGTTCACCCTGACCAAGTAGGGTTTGTAGCCAGAAGGGAAGGGAAGGACCACGGGGTGAGAACCTTGCTTATACTCCAAAAGATAAAGGAGGATGGGGCCCCCGGTCTACTTCTGTCAAGCGACGCCGAGAAGGCGTTCGACAGAGTGGACTGGTGGTTCATGTTTCAAACACTAGAAAAAATGGGAATAGGTCCAAAGATGTTGAAAAGAATAAAAAGCCTATATAGTCAACCAAGAGCAGCAATTAAGATTAATGGAGTTCTCTCGAATTTCTTTGAGATGAAAAGAGGGACAAGACAAGGGTGCCCGTTGTCCCCACTCCTTTTTATTCTATCCCTAGAGCCGCTCCTCGCAACGATTCGTAACGATCCCAATATTAAAGGATTTAAGGTGGGTAACGAAGAACATAAGTTATCAGCATTTGCCGACGACGTGCTCTTTTTAATAACTAAACCTGAGAGTACACTGCCAAAGCTGATTAGAACGTTTAAGCAATACGGAGAGTTGGCAATTTTTAAAATTAATATGGGAAAATCTGAAATCCTAAATATAAATTTAAGAAAAACAGAAGAGGAAAAGTTGAAGAAGGAGTTCCAATTTATATGGAAAAAAGAAATAAAATATTTAGGAATAAAATTAGCTAATTCCCTAGAGAAAATATATAAAAGAAATTATATCCCCCTACTGGACGAAATTAGGAAAGAAGGAAGAAAGAAGGAAGAAAGAAGAGGAAGGGGGGGCAGGAGGCGGAGCCTAGCAGAGCAGACATGCATTGTTAGAGCTCCACACCGCTGAGGAGAGAAGAGAAGGACAAAGCGGAACCTGCAGGCTCAAAAGGTATCCATTTGAACCTTTTTGCCCCAGGGAACAAACTGTGAAAGTTTGGGCAGGAAATATGGTACTGGGAGGAAACCGTGGCAGAAATAAAAATCACCTCACAAAGAGCTCACAGGCACTCACTGCAGCTGAAGCAGCTCCAGTCACCTCACAAGATACAGCATCAGGGCGCTCTCACAGACAGAAAATGTCACAGCAAGACTCTCCATTTGAGTCAGATACAGAACAAATCCTCTCACAAACTTCTCCACAAGCCTCCTCAGCATCCCCAGTAATATTATTACAATTTGAAAAGATGCTTCATAAGGCTTTAAAACAAACATCAGACCAAATAACAAACAGCCTAACCAAAGAAATAAGAGAGCTGGGAAACCGCACCGCAGCCTTAGAAATAAAAATGGATGAAATTGAAATTACAACCCAAGAAAATATAACAGAATTGGAACAATTAAAAAAAGAGAATTTAATACTTCAAACTAAGCTCGAAGATTATGAAAATAGAGCCAGACGTTCAAACTTGCGCATAAGGGGAATACCTGAAACTGTGACAGACCTGCAATCTACTATTACTGCTCTATTACAAGAACTAAAGCCAGATATCCCTATTGAATGTTTAGAACTGGACAGAGTACACAGAGCCCTCACAGCCAAAAAGAAAGATGGACCCCCACGTGATATAATCACAAAATTTCATTATTACAGAACGAAAGAACAAATACTAATTGCTGCAAGAGAAAAAAAGGAACTTAATTTTCAAGGACACAATTATCAAATTTTTGCTGACCTATCCCAACTTACTATTACTAAAAGACGATCCATGAAACCCCAACTAATGGAACTGCAACGCCACAACATTATGTATCAATGGGGCTTCCCCTTTTCAGTCAGATTTAACTACCAAGGTACAATTTACAGAAGCAGATCAGCAGATGAACTACAACAAACCCTTTTAAAATTAAATCTGACAGAACCCACAAGCAGCAACACTCCCACACGCAGAAGAATGGCATCATCTTCACCTTCAGGCAGCACCCAGAAAATTTCAGAACAAAATGGGAATCATCATTCTCACAAAAGAGGCCGTTATGCCACATCATCCATGGACCAAGAAGATTCAATGGACTGACATCCTAATTCCTGATATCTCTTCATTTATTATACTAAGAGATGGTTCTCTATAAAAAAAACCTGTATTTATAACTGAATGTAACTGCATTCTGATAGTCACACACTGTGTGGGATCATGTTACATTCCAGTTATATTTCTTATTACTTCTGATTCATATAGCCTTAGAATATATAAGTGAAATAAGGAAATTCTTGTTCAGTTATATATTATCAGGTAATAACAATAGATTTATTACTTTTTAGGACAAATATGTTCAATAATCCAGAAGTAATGGAAGCTTTTTCTTTCTTTTCTTAAAACAAATATATTATTACCTAACTAGTTCCTAGAATTATGTTTTTGTTTATTCTAATCTGAAGCAATACAACCTCAATTTTATGAGTTAACATATCTAAACAGTTACATATGAATAAAATATGTAATTGTTTACTCTAAAAGGGTTAAAATCCCAAAATAATTCAAACTATCTTCATCAATACCAAAGTTATTAACAGTACCTTTCTAACTGAATTATTTAGCCTAGGGCAAGACTAACCATATACAACCACCCTGGAATAAATAATTTCAACAAAAACTATATTCTGCACTCCAATTAATGAAACATCATTTTGATGTCTTTTGACATAGCACTTCTCTCCTGTAAGCGGAAGATCCGTGTACCCCCATTAGCCCTCCTCATTCTCCCAACCATATTATGTGGGAGTGTGACGAAGGCACTTATTCCCCTGAGAGAGATATTTATTCTCTTTCACGGGTAAATTGTGATTACTTGCAAAAAATAATTTATACAATGTATCATCTAATCTCATATGTTTTTTGTTTACTCTTTACTCCAGAATTCACTGGTTTCTTTTCTATCTATTCATCTCTTCAGTCCACACAGGTTGATCTGCGCAGTCAGCTCTGCATAACAAAAAGTAAGTCAAAACTATTTGATCTATTGCCATGGCACCACTGAATATACTTTCCCTGAATGTTCAGGGAATAAATGTCCCTCAAAAAAGGACCAAAGCCTTCCGTACTTTCCATAACAAAAAGGCTCACATAGTATGCCTCCAAGAAACACACTTCACCAAAGATTCTACTCCAAAATATATTTCTCCTTTTTATCAACAAATTTACACGGCTTCTGCCTGTACCAAGCAAAGGGGAACTCTAATTGCATTTCACCGATCCACACCATTCACCTTATCATCAGAAATTAAAGACCCAGAAGGTAGATACCTGATACTCATGGGTTATATAATGGATACAGCAATCACGGTGATTTCCTACTATGCTCCTAACAAACAACCTACACCATTCCTCTCACATATATTACAAGTGATTAATACACACAAAATAGGAACAGTGATAATGTGTGGGGATTCGAACCAGGTCCTCCTCCCATTTCTAGATAAATCACCTTTTACACCATCCAAAATAACCTCTAGATTACCTTTTTCTCAACTTCTTTCCAAATACATTCTGGTAGATTCGTGGAGAGAAAGTAACCCAATGAAAAAGAAATTCACTTATTTCTCGCACCCTCATCAAACCTTCACCAGAATAGATCATATTTTTCTAACAATAGGAATGATACCAGAAATTATTGCATCAGATATAATTCCGATTCCGTGGTCTGACCATAATGCAGTATACACTACTATAGCCTCAGCCATACCAAAAGCGCATGACCCAACGTGGTACTTACCGGACATAATGCTCAAACACCCACTACATCAGATGGCCATTGAACAAGCTTTAAAGGAATACATATCAATTAATAATACAACAGACATCTCCCCAATAACACTGTGGGAAGCTCATAAGCCTGTCTTGCGTGGTACAATACAAAGACAAATGGCACTATTTAAACGGGAAAGCAAAAATCTAGCAAAAAAACTAGAACTCAATTTTAATGCAGCCTACATATCATTTCAAGATAATCCATCTCAGAGTACAAAATCTCATCTGGAAAAATCTAGATTGGAATACGATCTATTTCTCACTGAGTCAGTTGATAAATCCCTCAAACGCTCCAAACACAATTTCTACATGAATACAAACAAACCAGGTACATATTTGGCTCGGGCATTAAATTCAACTAACAAATCTTTCAAACCAATATGTTTGAAATTATCAAAAAATGTTTACACTTGTAATCCAGTTAAAATAGTCCATAAATTTCACTCACATCTCGCAACTTTATACAAGACAAACAATGAATTTAATCCTACAGAGGCTGAATCCTTCTTCTCAAAAATAACCTTACCTGAGTTATCTCAGAATCAAAAAAGCAGTTTGGATGAGCCTATAACTATAGATGAAGTTGCTAACGCCATAAAAGACCTAAAACTTAACAAAAGACCAGGCCCAGACGCTACTCGGCTTTATACTATAAAACATTCTCAGAAATACTCTCTCCCATTCTCACTGAAACTTTTAACAAACTTCTAGATGGACATTCTTTTCGGCAAGAAACACTAATGGCAATTGTTTGTATGATCCCAAAACCCCTTTCTGATGATACTTCCTGTGTGAATTATCGGCCTATCTCTCTGTTAAACCTCGATATTAAATTATTAGCAAAAATAATAGCAAAACGCCTCAATAGCTTTATAGGAAAATTAATACATAGAGATCAAGTAGGCTTCATGCCAAATAGACAGGCAGGCGATAATATACGCAGGGCAGTGTTATTGGCACATATTGCTAAAAAATGGAAAATCCCTTTATGTTTTCTATCTCTCGATATTAAGTGGGCATTTGACACAGTATCCTGGCAATATATGCAATATTCATTACAAAAATGGGGTTTTGGACCCCACTTTTTAACATGGATCAAAGCATTATATAATAAACCCAAAGCCTATATAAAATATGCTGGATACAAATCTGAAGCCTTTAATATCGAAAGAGGTACCCAACAGGGTTGCCCATTATCTCCCTTATTATTTGCCCTTATACTCGAACCCATGGCCCAATACATCAGAACAAACCAAACTATAACTGGCATTGAAGTAGGAGGTATTACACACAAATTATGTATATTTGCAGACGATATATTACTTTTTCTATCATCACCACAGGTCTCTGGTCCTAACTTAATACCAGCTCTTGATGGATTTGCAGCCCTATCCGGCCTTATGATTAATCCTAAGAAATGCCTAGTGCTTAATATTTCACTCACAAACATGGAATTGATCCCGGCTAGGGCTGCACTCCCATTCACATGGGCAGAAAAATCAATCCCATATCTTGGAATTCATTTAACAGCATCTCATTCTGACTTATTCTCAACCAATTATCCTCCTGTATTAAGACAGATCACAAATCTAATAAAACAATGGTCGCAACTTCCTTTATCCTGGATAGGGAAGATTAATGCAATCAAAATGACTATTCTACCCAAATTGCTTTATCTATTCAGAGTCCTCCCTATTCCAATTCCTTCCTATTTTTTGAGAATAGTACAAAAAAGAGCAACTTCGTTTATATGGGGCTCTTCTAAACCACGTATACCTATACACACACTACATCTTCCCAAAAATAAAGGAGGCCTGGGATACCCTCATTTTACTAACTACTACAGAGCAGCACATTTGGCCAGTCTGTCCAAATACCATGCAAAACAGGAAATTCCATTATGGGTATTTATAGAGGCTTCAGAAAATGACCCTCTATTAATATCAAATTTATTATGGCTTGATCCTAAAGACCGCTTTAAAATTCATAATCCCATAACTAAACACTTCTTATCTCTCTGGGATAAACTAAAAACCAAATATCAGTTACAATCTCCACACAATCCTCTCCTTTCTTTTATCAGAAATCCAGCCTTTTATCCGGCATGGATCTACCCAAATTCTTTTAAAGCTTGGACAACATCAGGCATTCAGACACTAAATGACTTCATAGCATCTAAATCATTCCTTTCATTCCCATCGCTTAGAGAAAAATATGATCTACCAAACTCTGAGATATTTAGATATCTCCAAATCAAAAATTTCTATACACCATTCCTAAAGGGGGATACACCATTATCCCAATTATTCATTTTTGAAGCAATCTGTACAAAAGATCCATTTGCTAAAGGTACAATTTCATCACTTTATAATCAATTATATGGAGTAGCAAATCTTAATAGACCCTCTTACGTTCAGAGGTGGGAGGAGGACCTGGGACAAACTTTAGAAGACACGGACTGGTCTAACATATGGCTCACATCTAAGTCATCTTCACCCAACATCTTAGCACTGGAGACAAATTATAAAGTCCTAACTCGCTGGTACCTTGTACCCGCTAGAGTGGCAAAATATTCACCTAATACCTCAGCTCTTTGTTTTCGAGGATGCCCAGAAATAGGCACATATTTACACATATGGTGGACGTGCCCAGTAATCCAAACCTTCTGGAAGGAAGTCTTCGTGATTGCATCTAAAATATTTAAAAAAATAATACAACCAGATCCATATTTAACTTTACTTAATCTAAAACCGGAATGGTTAACACTCTCTCAATTCAAACTTATGATCCAACTAATAACGGCTGCAAAACAAACAGTGGCCAAGGCATGGAAATCTCCTACATTGGTACTAGCAGAAACAATTCACAGAATGAATAATACAATGTCCCATGCTAAGATGGTAGCCATCGATCAAAATCAAATTCCAAAATTTGAAAAACTTTGGCATCCTTGGATAAAACAACAGTTCCTGTCAAACTTCAATGACTCTGTCCTGTTGCCATGGTAACAGATTAAATGACTTACAGAGACACCCATTCTAAGGCTTCAAAGAGAACTAAAAAGAATAATAAACTGACGAGCAGGACAACCTTGTGGACCATACCTCCTATTTTTCAACCCTTTTTCTTCTTTCTCTTTCCTTTTCTCCACCTTACGATTAAAGCTCATTATCAGAATTTATTTGACCTATATACACTCTACTTGTAAACAATATGTATAGTAGGTATAAATCATTTAAATACCTACAAAAGTAACTAAGGAAATGATATATATCTTTAATTTAGGTTTACGTGAACCCAATGTTTAATATTTGAAATTTCATGATATTTACCTATATAAACCCTACTGTAAAACAATGAGCTTACTTTATAGATCCTTGTAAACTTACTTTATGTATCTTTATAACATTGTATACTCAATAAACTTCTTTTGACAAGGAAAGAAGAGGAAGGAAGAAAGAAGGAAGGAAAAAATTAGGAAAGAAGGAAGAAAGCTAATGACTTTGCTTCCAAAAATTACATATAAATTCTAAATGTTACCTATTGGACTACCACCGTACTTCCTCAGAAAGCTCAAAACAATGCTAACAAACCTTATATGGAAAAACAAAAAGCAGAGAGTCTCCTTTAAGACACTAAGACAAGAGAAAAAAAGAGGAGGTCTGGCAGTGCCGGGTGTTTTAACATACTACAAAGCTATAATCTCGTCACGAGCGATAGAATGGGCAAGGGATAATCAAGAAAAAAGATGGGTGAATATAGAAAAATTTTATAGTAAGGCACAGTTAGGGGTAATTATTTGGAATCCACCCCAACACAGAACGATAGATGAAAAAACACATTTGTTAACACGGGTAGTATTAAGGATGTGGGATACAATTTATAAGCAGTTAAACAAAATTTATAACTCACCATTATTAATATTAAAAGATAATGAGTTTTTTGCACCTGGGAAAATAAGTATAGGGGGGAATTGGATAAAGAAAGACAAGGTGGAGCTTATGCACCTCAGAAATCACAAAAAATACTATCTCAAAATTATATAAATTAATTTTAGTAGAAGATGAAATAGAGATACCCACATTTATTAAACAATGGGAAAAGGAGTTGGGGACACAGACAGAGTTAAACATGATTAAAAAGATTCTGAACCTTACCCATAGCTCGGCAACAGACACAAAAACTGCGGAGATGAACTACAAGTGCTTAGTGAGGTGGTATGTAACACCAGATAGGGCCAGTAAATATCAAAAAGAGGCGTCGGCAAATTGCTGGAGGGGATGTAAGGAGGCAGGGACAATGGCACATTTATGGTGGAGGTGTCCGATAATTCAAGAATATTGGGAACAGGTATTAAGCACTGTCAAAGAGATTACTGGGAGAGAGGTGAAAAAAGATCCATGGTTGGTGCTCCTCCACGGCATTGATGGGAATGAGAAACAATATAAGGCCTCGTTGGTGCCTCACTTAATTAACGCAGCAAAAAAGTTGATCCCTAAAAATTGGAGGAAAAAAGAAAGCCCGCAGATATGGGAATGGATAAATGCCATGGAAGAAACATATAGCATGGACAGGATTTATGGTAATAGGGAAGAAATGCCTGAGGGGATTAAAGACAAATGGAAGTGTTGGATAGAGTTTAAGAAATCATGGAGTTATGCAGAGAAAATCAGGATCTAGCAGAGTTGTTTATGGAAGGGGTATTGCACAAGGGAGGGGGAAGAAATAGAGTAAAAAATCAGGGGATATGGGGAACTGAGATAATATAATAAAGGTTGAATTTTTAAATACTAACCCTAGAAGGGAGAAGGAAGGAGAAGGGTTGTATAAGGATAAGGGGACTATAATATATGTTGGGTACTGCACCCTTTTCATCCCTTGTATTTTTTTATATTGACGTGAAAATTAGCCACAGTGATGTGAAAAATGGAATAATAGAGACGTATATGAACAGAAAAGTTGATTGTTGTCTCGCTTTCAAGAAACTGAGTGGCAAAAAAAAAAGAAATATTGTATAAATGGACAACTTTGTGTTAAAAAATGTGTTTTCACCACTTCCTGCCCGCCGGCCGTCATACGACGTCCTTGACTTTGTGAGGGGATATGCAGCTACAGGCATCATTCAGATATCAGCTTTTTCAGCCAGCGATTCCCTATACCAAAGGAACTATCATAGCAGCTGTTCCACTGCTTGATTATTCTTATGGAAGGTGAGAGGGGACCTCCCCCCTTCCCGCCTCCCTCCGGTGCTTCTATTGACTCACCGCTACGATTGAAGCCAGGATCTTTTTTTAATTTTTTTTATTTCAGGCTTCCCAGCCTAGAGGTGAGATGTGGGGTCTTATTGACCCCATATCTCACTGTAAAGAGGACCTGTCATGCCATATTCCTATTACAAGGGATGTTTACATTCCTTGCAATAGGAATAAAAGTGATCAAAAATTTTTTTGGGGGGAAAAAAGTATCAAACTAAAATAAATAAAGTAAAATGAACAATAAAAAGAAAAAAAATGTTTAAAGTGCCCCTGTCCCCATGTGCTCGCATGCAGAAGCGAATGCACAAGTAAGTTCCGCCCACATATGAAAACGGTGTTCAAACCACACATGTGAGGTATCGGTGAGAATGTTAGAGCGAGAGAAATAATTTTGGCCCTAGACCTCCTCTGTAACTCAAAACATGTAACCAGTAAAAAATTTTAAAGCGTCGCCTATGGGGATTTTTAAGTAGCAAAGTTTGGCGCCATTCCACGTGCGTGTGCAATTTTGAAGGATGACATGTTAGGTATCTATTTACTCGGTGTAACTTCATCTTTCATGCAAAAACATTGGGCCAACTTTACTGTTTTTTGTTTTTTTTTAAAGCACAAAACTGTTTTTTTTTCCCAAAAAAAAGCGTTCAAAAAATTGCTGCGCAAATACTGTGCGAGATAAAAAGTTGCATCAACCGCCATTGTATTCTCTAGGGTCTTTGCTAAAATAAACATATATAATGTTTTGCGGTTCTGTGTAATTTTCTAGAAAATAAATGATCATTTTTACATGTAGGAGAGAAATGTCAGAATTGGCCTGGGTGCTCCAGAACGCCTGGAGGTGCTCCCCTGCATGTTGGGTCTCTGTATGTGGCCACGCTGTGCAAGTCTCACACAAATGTGGTATCGCCATACTCAGGAGTAATAGCAGAATGTGTTTTGGGGTGTAATTTGTGGTATGCATATGCTGTGTGTGAGAAATAACCTGCTAATATGACAATTTTGTGAAAAAAAAAAAAAAAAGAAAAAAAAAAATCTTGATTTTGCAAAGAATTGTGGGAAAAAATGACAACTTCAAAAAACTCACCATGCCTCTTACTAAATACCTTGGAATGTCTTCTTTCCAAAAAGGGGGTATTTGTACTTTTCTGGCATGTTAGGGTCTCAAGAAATTAGATAGGCCGTCAGTACTTCAGGTGTGATTAATTTTCAGATATTGGCACCATAGCTTTTGGACTCTATAACTTTCACGAAGACCAAATAATATACACAGATTTGTACTTATTTTTACCAAAGATATGTAACAGTATAAATTGTGACCAAAATTTATGAAGAAAAATTACTAATTTGCTAAATTTTATAACAGAAACAAAGAAAATTTCATTTTTTTACCAAATTTTCAGTCATTTTTCTTTTATAGCGCAAAAAATAAAAAAGCCAACGGTGATTAAATACCACCAAAAGAAAGCTCTATTTGTGTTAAAAAAAGGACAAAAATTTCATATGGGTACAGTGTTGCATGACTGAGTAATTGTCATTCAAAATGTGAGAGCACAGAAAGCTGAAAATTGGTCTGCTTGTCATCCAAGTGTCTGCCTGTCATTATTTTTCTTCGCTACTTAATCTTTAAAAGTTTAAGCTTGAACATTTGGATCAAGGCTAAACATGTGGCAGGGAAAAGTAATGATTTGGCGGATTCATTATCTCGATTGCAGATGGACCTGTTTTTTCGGCTTGTTACCAACAGCGGATGCAGTGGGAGTGGAGTGCCCATCCCATCTTTGGGACTGGATCTAACTCTAATTGAGGATAATATCATAAATTCGGTGGCACCGTCTACTATGGCAGGATATCGGTCAGCCTGGTTTCTCTGGTTAACCTTTCTAGACTCATTAGGTGAAAAACATTGTGCTTTTTCTAAAAAATTTATTATTTTATTTTTAAATCATCTATTTCTGCAAAATTATTCGTGGTCTCAGGTAAATAAAGTTATGTCCCGAATCTCTTTCTTTTTCAAATTACAGAATTTACCTTCTTGTTCAAGTTTTTTCTCGGTTAAGCAAGCCCTGAAGGGCTATAAAAAAGGTAATTTTAGTGTGGATAAGCGGAGGTCTATCACTCCAGATACTTTAGGAATGCTGTGTGACTCCACAGCATGAGTGTGTTTTTCTAATTTTGAAGCAGTAATGTTTAAGACAGTCTTTGTAACACTTTTTTTGAGGCACTCAGGGTTTCTGAGTTAGTCCCAAATAGTGAAACTGGTAAATTTGGTTTGCAATTTACAGACGTAAGTATTATGGATGAGGTTGTGAACATTTTTATTAGACATTCTAAAACGGATCAGTTGGGTAAAGGAAGGTGGGTTCGTCTGCATGCCTTTAGTGGCTCCTGCATATGTCCCATTAAATTACTAGAAAGCTATTTACAAATAAGGCCTAATTTAGGGCCTTTTTTGTTTATACATATAGACGGTTCGCCACTTACCATGTTTCAATTTATTGGCGTTTTTAAAAAATGTCTTTCTATATTGAATCTACAAGGACATTTTACATCCCATTCATTTCGAATTGGGGCAGGCACTGAGGCATCTAGAACTGGGTTAGACTCAAACATCATAAAGTCTGTAGGGAGATGGCAGTCTAATGCCCCGTACACACGGTCGGGCTTTGTTCAGACATTCCGACAACAAAATCCTTGGATTTTTTCCGACGGATGTTGGCTCAAACTTGTTTTGCCTACACACGGTCGCACAAAGTTGTCGGAATTTCCGATCGACAACAACGCGGTCACGTACACCACGTACGACGAGACTAGAAAAGGCCGGTTCAGAACCAAGCGCGGCACCCTTTGGGCTCCTTTTGCTAATCTCGTGTTAGTAAAAGTTTGGTGAGAGACGATTCGCGCTTTTTCAGACTCGTGGCTTTCAGATCGTTTTCTGCCGTTCAGTTTGTGCTTGTGGGTTTGTATCTGCTCTTCAGTGCGTGCAAGCAAGTTCCGCGTGACTTTAGTCACTGTATTCTTGTTCGTTCGTTACTGGTTTTCAGGTCGCTCTTCACAGGCCTTGCTGTTCTTCAGTGCGTTCTGTTACTTCGTTCTGAGCAGCCGACCGTTTTCTAGCCATGTTTCGTATGCGTACTCCTCGTAGAGTTCGTGCTGTGCGGGGGCTTGGTGTTGGGGTCCTGACCTTGACACAAGTCCAGTCCATGAACAGGGTGGGGAGGAGTTCATGGACCAAGAATTGGTTGCTTCAGTGTGACCAGTTCTGTCATATGCCTTTGCTCCGTGAGATCCGTGAGAATAATCCTGATGATTTCAGGAACTTTCTCCGGATGACGGACCCCGTGTTTCACCGTCTGTTGGCTTCGCTGACCCCCTATATCAGCAGGCAGGATACCTGCATGAGGCAAGCCATCACTCCGGAGCAGAGGTTGGTTGCTACCTTGCGGTATTTGGCCACAGGGAGAAGTCTGCAGGATTTGAAGTTCTCGACAGGCATCTCCCCCCAGGCTCTGGGGATCATTATCCCAGAGACCTGTTCTGCCATCATCCAGGTCCTGCAGAAGGAGTATATGAAGGTAAGATTTTTATCCTTTTTTATCATATTTTATTGTATTGAATGTTTGCTAATATCTTGTATTTCTTTCCTCATTCCCTAATTACCATGATTGGAATATGCTGTGAATGTCCCCTTTGTCCTCATGCATGCTGGATTTTTATGTAATTATTATTTTATGTCCTTCATACATATTTGCCCTTCAATAACCTCTCCAGCATGGTGTCTCCTTCCCTATATTCACCTCATGTAGTCACTTAACAATGTATTTTATCAGCTCCATAGTAGTGCTTTACCCCAAACACCCCCTAAAATGTTTGTTAATGTTATTTTAGCTTTAAATTCAGGCAGAGTGCCAGAGGCTTTTTTTGTGGTGTCCACAAATTTTTGGTAACCCTCCCTCCCCCAACTGCTAAGTCAGCTGATCCCAATTCTCTATCCTCAATCATCTATCTGCTGACTTTGCCAAACCCATACACACTATACCCATCTCTTTACTGGTCAGATTTATGGATGAATTCCCCAAAGCATGTAGTGCAAGGGCCTGCCTGTATACTTTCCAATGGAACTGTTTAAAGTTTTTGTATCCTATTATTATCTTGATAGGTAATAGCAGAATGTCCAAATGTCCTCAAATGTGTACAATGTGTATTTATATCTTTGTATTCAGACACTTCTTACCTGTCCAGTGGTCTGCTAATAGTGTAACTAAGGAGGGGCTGTTCCAAGTAATACCCTGTATTTAGGCATTCATCTCAAAATGAAGTGAAGAGGGTTACCTGTCCAAGAGTTCCCCCCCTCTATAATGTTAGAAATGGCCCATGAGAGGGGGGGAGGGGGAATATGATAGGTGTACCTTATACTTTGGCCTTGTTAAATTCCCCTTATTAAATGCTATCTGGAGGTTGCCCCATAATGTTTGTGTATAATCTGCTTGCCATGTTTCTGTGAAATAATAGTAATGTTTATTGTTTTTTCCTCAACAGTTTCCTTCCACGCCACAGGAATGGCAGACTGTGGCCTCCCACTTTGCCCAGCGGTGGGACTTTCCTAACTGCGGAGGGGCAATTGATGGGAAACACGTCCACATCGTCCCACCACCCAACTCGGGGTCGTACTATTATAATTACAAGGGGTTTAATAGTATAGTGATGTTGGCGGTGGTGTCGGCTAATTACGACTTCTTGTATGTGGACGTGGGGAAGAATGGCCGGATGTCCGATGGTGGAGTGATCGCCCAGACGGAGTTCTACAGGCATCTCCAGAATGGCAGCTTGGACTTGCCACCTCCAGAGGACAATGTTGAAGGTCTCCCATTTGTGTTCGTTGCTGATGAAGCATTTGCGCTGGGGGACCACCTGATGCGGCCATTCCCGATGAGGACTCTCACCCCGGAACAGAGGGTTTTTAATTACCGGCTGGCCAGAGCCCGAAGAGTGGTGGAGAACACATTTGGAATCCTGGCCAGCCGGTTCCGATTATTTCTGACACCCATCCATATGGCGGAGTATAAACTGAACCATATAATACTTGCCTGCTGTGTTCTCCATAATTTTTTAAGAAAACATTCAGCCAACTATGCTGGCTCAGTTGGGCCTGAGGCCGGAATCCCAAATCCATCAACACTGATGGCGCTTGAAAGTGGCCGTCCTGGCTTGCCCTCCCTGAATGCCCGTGATGTCCGGTTACGCTACCTGGAGTTCTTTGCGGGTAGGGGGGCTATCAATATGCCAGAGAATCTGTGACACCTTTGTAAAATAAAAAACAAACAAAAGAAATCCTTGGTGGACATTTACTGCTTGTGTTTGTTTTAGCTGACCCTGACAGAAATGTTTTGAGTGCAGAAAATGTCGTGATTGGGTAACCTTATAAAAAATAGTGTTGGCTGGTACTTCCTAAATGCCAAAACACATTTCACTACAAGTGCACTTGCAACTGCACTGAACCTGCACTTGTATTGCAAAGTGTAATTGCCCTTAGGAAATAACCCCCATTTGTGCATAAAACAGCAATTACATCACCCCAAAAGTGTTGTAGTGTTGAGACAATAATCCACACATTCTTGAGTAAGGCACTTTTTTATAGCTGCACAATCACATGTGCATTTCCGCAAGGTTTTTAAAACAAACCAACATGTTTATTGTATAACAATGTTTGCAGTAGCATTATCAAAAATCGAAATATCCATTTCAGATAAAACAGGCCTGTGTAAAACCAACAAGAAAGCCAAAAAACTTGAACTTACAAAGTTCACATATGGTAAAACC
This sequence comes from Aquarana catesbeiana, assembly GCF_042186555.1. Taxonomy (NCBI): domain Eukaryota; kingdom Metazoa; phylum Chordata; class Amphibia; order Anura; family Ranidae; genus Aquarana; species Aquarana catesbeiana. The sequence goes on along the minus strand of NC_133328.1, from coordinate 269,754,433 downwards.
TGAAGGCTATATCAGACATGAGTATTTAGGAACTGTGTTTGATATAGCGTTCAGATGGGGGAAATCACCCCTGGAAAAGCCAAATTTGGAAGATTTACACCAAGTTCAGAATGTCAACATGTGCTATCTGCCATCAGGGGGGATCAAGGGACGTGTTTTGGGGGAGCAAGCCAATCCTCAATGCGACTTTATAATTGAGGAAAGGGTTGCACCCCCAAACCGCGTCCATTGATCTCCCGTGATGGCAGATAGCACATGTTGGCACACTGTGTGCATCCTCCAAATTTGGCTTTTCTAAACATTGTAAAAATTTCAGTAACATAAAACAGGTGATTTTGTGGGGTTTAAATTCGCCCCAAAACATCAATTATGTTATTATTTTTTTTAATAACATCAGTGATTTGTTGCTGGATGTTTTGCAATTGGAGATTACACCCCATAATCTCCCCGATGAGTATCTGGGCACTTTCAGATGTAAAGCGTTCTGGATCACGATCACCTAAAAAGAGATAAAGAACAAAAAAAAAGGTCTCAAAAATCTGCCACCATCCATCTCTTTTACCTGAGTCTGTGGTCGCAGACACTCACCTGTTGTGGTGCCAATCTCCACCACGTCTTCTTCTTCCTCCTGCTCAGCTTCTTGGGTTGGTATTTCCCCTTCTTCCAGAGGGGGGGGTCTCTGGTCTCCTGGGATGAGGGGTGTCCGAGTCTTTTCTCCCCTATGTAAAACAAAAATGGTATAATTAGCACACAGATATTTGATGGCAGAACTAGAAATAGGAAACATTGCTTGGAAGTGGGGTACAATTATCTATTTTAGCCGAGTTCCAAGATGTATATTTTTTATTGCCCTTTGTCAAGCTGCAATACTTTACCTGTTTAGTACAAGCTTCACAGATGTAGCCCCCCCCATAGTATACACTGGAGCACCTGTGTGGCCCCCCTAATAAAAAGGGTGTTCTGGGGTCCCACACTAGTGCTCCAGTGTCCAGATGTGAAAACAGCTGCTCAGTGTCCTCTCCTTACACACAATCTAGTTTGCATTTCATTCTAGTAACAAACCCATCTACACAAACAAATATTTGGCATCCAAGTAGGCCCCCAAAAATGTGTGAAAATGCAATGGTGTTCTAGAGGCCGAAAGAAAAATGTTTGATACGAACGAATAATGGGCCCATGAACATTAAAGTTGACCTTTTGAAACGTTACAATTACTAAAAGCATATGGAGCAGAAGGAACGGAATAAAGACAGAAAAAATAGGAACACAGCACAACTACTTACTTTTTTGCAGCACTCTCCGGATCTTTCGGTACTGCTCTGGCTCTCTCAACTTCAGGTCCGACCACCGCTTCCTGAGCTGATCTTTAGACCTTCGTACCCCGAAATTCCGCTCAAGACTCCTGACCACTTTCGCCATGATCTTGGCCTTTCTGATGTTGGGGTTGGGGTAAGGCCCATATTTTCCGTCATAGTCGGACTTCTTCATGATGTCGACCATCTCCAACATCTCCCCAAATGACATATTTGTGGCCTTAAAACGTCTCCTTCTGGATCGGGACGTGCCTGGATCCAGGCTTTCCTCCTCCTCCTCCTTGTTGTTCGAATTAGCACGCACCTGCTGTAACTCCCCCATGTGCTCTTCACCCACTGTGCCGAACGAAAAGGGGCGGGGAATAGACTAGAAAGAACGTCAGGGGCGGGCGGAGTTACACGCATGCGCAGTGTGTATAAAGCGTAACACGCGTGCGTATTACGTACGATCTGTGAGCGGAGGAAGGAGCATTGGACGCGCCGATCGTAAGAACGAAGGTAAGAGCCAAACTTGTGCCTATACTGCTTCTAGATTGAGGCCTATATTGTAACAAGATTAGGAGAGTTTTGTCTGACATTAGGCTTTGTCTTGTGTTGTGTCTTGCAGTGAACATGGATATCTTAATGAAAGATAATGACTTCATGTCAGTATTCATAGATATGCTAAGTGAGCTGCCCTGTCTGTGGGAGATTACCCACCCCCATTTCAAGAACCAAGCAAAGAGGAAGGCAGCACTGGAGCAATTGTGTGAAATTGTGAAGCAGGTGATCCCCACGGCAGACATCACTTATTTAAAGATTTTCATTGGTGGCCTGAGGAGCACATATCTAAGGGAGCGCAAGAAAGTCCTGGATTCACAGAGATCCGGAGCAGCAGATGACATCTATGTCCCCAGGATGTTGTACTACGACAGGCTGCACTTTCTGGCAGGCCAGACTGAACCCAGGTCATCCCTCTCCAGTCTTCCTTCCACGCTTCCTTCCCCCCGGCTGAGGCTTCTGACGCCCAACCTGGGCCTTCCAGGCCACATGTGGAGGAGCCCAGATTGAGCCAGGTATAGCATTCCTCTAAATATTTCTGCTTGTCCAATCAATGATGATAACTAGATGTTAGTTGGGAGTACTAATTTAGGATTGTGATTGATGATGCAAAACATTACAACCATGTCCCTTTTTCATACACAGGGAAGTCTCAGCCAGGAGGTGGCCGGGCCGAGCCGGCTGGCTTATATCAAGGTCCCTCCCCTACACCTGAAAACAGAAAGTGGCAGTAGGATGAGTGCCCTAGAGGAGGCGGCTATAGCATTCTTTTGGAGGGCTACAGAGGTCCTGGGAGCACCCCACACCAGGCAGGAGAACATTGCTGCATTCATAGCATATAAAATTCAGAGGATGGAGGAGGGCCAAAAAGCCATGTGTGAGGCCCTCATATCAGAGGCTCTGGAGAAAGGTATGAGGGGCCAAATTACACCTCACACACAGCTTTGGGATGGTCCTCCTCCTCCTCCTGCAGGTCCTCCTCCTCCTCCTCCCTCTCCTCCAGGTCTTCCCAGTCCTCCTCCAGGTCCTCCCAGTCCTCCTCCTCCTCCTCCTCCAGGTCCTACTCCTCCTCCTGCCACATCTCCAACTGCACAGCCACAGCCCGGAAGGAAGCGTGGAAGGAAGACCAGACAGTGATTGCCCTGGGTTCAGTCTGGTTGGCCAAAAGATGCAGCCTCTTGTGGTACCACAGCCTGGGGACACAGATGTCATCTGCTGCTATCCGGATCTCTGGGACTTCTGGACCAGACTGCCCTCCCTTACATATGGACTCCTCAGGCCACCAATTTTGATGTTGAAGAATTGATGTCTGCCGTGGGGGTCCCAGGCTTCGCTAATTTCTCATGTTGATCCAGTGTTGCCTTCCTCTTTGTTTGGTTCTGATCCCTTAATAAAGGATTTTTGTTTTGAATTATACTCTCCTATGTGTTTTACTTCAAAAATGACAGTTTGTTTGTGAGGATTCAGGTACATTTCAAATATACAATGTGAAATGAACAAGGGACACCAACACCAAACAATCTCCTGGAGATTAAATAATAAAAGATATCAATGGTGTTGGGGTAACTTGACACACAAAACACACACAAAAATATTCTGGAGTAAAAATAAAAATAACATTGAGCAAAGATCAGCCTTGGAAAAAATCCAAACATTAAAGAAAAAAAAGGCTGAAAATCCAAAAAAAAATAAAAAAATAAAATAAAACTGTCAGATGTGACAACTAATAACAATATATTGAGGGAATCCCACTAAAAAAACACAAATAAAACTTTGTGAGAAGTGTGTGTGAATATGAGCAGCAAAACGACTTAATTCTTGTCACATTATAAAGAAGAAGAGAGTGCGCTGTATTAAACCATTTTTAACATTGCAGCATGACGAAAGTGCTGTATCCATTGCGAACGCTAAGTTTACCAGAACGAGCTGTCCCGTGTCGGAATTTCTTCTGAGCATGCGTGGCACTTTGTGCGTCGGAACAGGCCACATACGGTCGGAATTGACGCGATCGGATTTTGTCGGAAAATTTTATCTCCTGCTGTCCAACTTTGTGTGTCGGAAAATCCGATGGAAAATGTCCGATGGCGTCCACACATGGTCGGAATTTCCGACAACACGCTCCGATCGGACATTGTCCATCGGAAAATCCGACCGTGTGTACGGGGCATAACAGTTATAAGTTATATGTAAGACCTAATTCTATCTTTTGAATCATTTCAGATAATACCCAAGTTATTTGGATCCTTGGCCCCACTCCTTCGTTTTTTGGGCACAGCGCAGAGCAGCTGTCAGAGTATACTCTAAAAATTTAGGTGTGAATCCAGCCAGTTTTAAAGTTTTTTGGAGTGGAAGGAATGGTATGGTGTGGGCAGATTTGTTTTTTGAATTGGGTCATTTGAATATTTTGATTATTCATTTGGGGGAAATGACATAGGGCAAGAGAAAATGCTGGATTTAATATTTAGTATTCAAAATTATGTTATTTGTTTTAAGGCATCTTTTCTGCAGGTCTTAGTGTTTTTTTCCAATATAGTTCCAAGGCTAAGGTGGTTGGAATCACCTTCGCTAAGGCAACTAGAGAAAATTAGAAGAAGGGTGAACAGTAGGGATGAGCTTCGAGTTCGAGTCGAACTCATGTTCGACTCAAACATCGGCTGTTCGCCAGTTCTCCGAACAGCGAACAATTTGGGGTGTTTGCGGCAAATTCTAACACCCTTTAAAAGTCTATGGGAGAAATCAAAAGTGCTAATTTTAAAGGCTTATATGCAAGTTATTGTCAAAAAAGGTGTTTGGGGACCTGGGTCCTGCCCCAGGGGACATGGATCAATGCAAAAAAAAGTTTTAAAAACGGCCGTTTTTTCAGGAGCAGTGATTTTAATAATGCTTAAAGTGAAACAATAAAAGTGTAATATCCCTTTAAATTTTGTACCTGGGGGTGTCTATAGTATGCCTGTAAAGGGGCGCATGTTTCCCTTGTTTAGAACAGTCTGACAGCAAAATGACATTTAAAAGGACAAAAAGTCATTTAAACTACTCGCAGCTATTAATGAATTGCCGGTCCGACAATACGTATAAAAGTTCATTGATAAAAACGGCATAGGAATTCCCCACAGGGGAACCCCGAACCAAAATTTAAAAAAAAAATGACATGGAGGGTCCCCCTAAATTCCATACCAGGCCCTTCAGGTCTGGTATGGATATTAAGGGGAACCCCGGCCAAAATAAAAAAAAAAAAATGCGTGGGGTCCCCCTCAAAATCCATACCAGACCCTTATCCGAGCATGCAACCTGGCAGGCCGCAGGAAAAGAGGGGGGGACGAGAGAGCGCCCCCCCCTCCTGAACCATACTGTGCCCTCAACATCGGGAGGGTACTTTGGGGTAGTCCCCCAAAACACCTTGTCCCCATGTTGATGGGGACAAGGGCCTCATCCCCACAACCCTTGGCCAGTGGTTGTGGGGGTCTGCAGGCGGGGTCTTATTGGAATTTGGAAGCCCCCTTTAACAAGGGGACCCCCAGATCCCAGCCCTCCTCCTGTGTGAAATGGTAAGGGGGTACAAAAGTACCCCTACATTTCACTAAAAAAGTGTCAAAAATGTTAAAAATGACAAGAGACAATTTTTGACAATTCCTTTATTTAAATGCTTCTTCTTTCTTCTATCTTCTTTCTTCTTTCTTCTTTCTTGTATCTTCTATCTTCCTTCGGTTTCTTCCTCCATCTTCTTCTTCTTATGGTTCTTCCGATTCTTCCTCCGGTGTTCTCGTCCGGCATCTTCCTCCGCGGCGTTGGCATCTTCTTCCCTTCTTCTCCTCGGGCCGCTCCGCATCCATGATGGCATGGAGGGAGGCTCCCACTGTGTGACGCTTCTCTCTTCATCTTCTTCTCTTCATCTTCATCTTCTTTTTGGGCCGCTCCGCATCCATGATGGCATGGAGGGAGGCTCCCGCTGTGTGACGCTTCTCCTCTTCTGACAGTTCTTAAATAATGGGGGGCAGAGCCACCCGGTGACCCCACCCCCTCTGATGCACAGGGACTTGACAGGGGCTTCCCTGTGGCATTCCCCGTGACATCAGAAGGGGCGAGGTTAAGTAACGGATGACCTGCCCCCCTCTGACGTCACGGGGAATGCCACAGGGAAGTCCTGTCAAGTCCCCGTGCATCAGAGGGGGCGAGGTCACCGGGTGGCCCCACCCCCCATTATTTAAGAACTGTCAGAAGAGGAGAAGCGTCACACAGCGGGACCCTCCCTCCATGCCATCATGGATGCGGAGCGGCTCTAAAGAAGATGAAGACAAGAAGATGAAGAGAAGAAGATGAAGAAAAGAAGATGAAGAGAGAAGCGTCACACAGCGGGAGCCTCCCTCCATGCCATCATGGATGCAGAGCGGCCCGAGGAGAAGAAGGGAAGAAGACACCGACGCCGCGGAGGAAGATGCCGGACGAGAACACCGCAGGAAGAACCAGAAGAACCAGAAGAAGAAGAAGATGGAGGAAGAAACTGAAGGAAGATAGAAGAAAGAAGAAACATTTAAATAAAGGAATTGTCAAAAACTGTCTCTTGTCATTTTTAACATTTTTGACAGTTTTTTTGTGAAATGGTATGGGTGCTTTTGTACCCCCTTACCATTTCACACAAGGGGGAGGGTTGGTCCCCTTGTTAAAGGGGGCTTGCAGATTCCGATAAGCCCCCCACCCGCAGACCTCCACAACCACCGGCCAAGGGTTGTGGGGATGAGGCCCTTGTCCTTATCAACATGGGGACAAGGTGTTTTGGGGGGCTACCCCAAAGCACTCTCCCAATGTTGAGGGCATGTGGCCTGGTGGCCTGGTACGGTTCAGGAGGGGGGACACTCTTTTGCCCCCCCCTCTTTTCCTGCGGCCTGCCAGATTGCATGCTCAGATAAGGGTCTGGTATGGATTTTTAGGGGGACCCCACGCCATTTTTAAAAAAAAATTTGGCCGGGGTTCCCCTTAATATCCATACCAGACCTGAAGGGCCTGGTATGGAATTTAGGGGGACCCCCCACGTCATTTTTTTTTCATTTTTGTTCGGGGTTCCCCTGTGGGGAATTCCCATGCCGTTTTTATCAATGAACTTTTATGTTTATTGTCGGACCGGCAATTCATTAATAGCTGCGAGTAGTTTTAAATGACTTTTTTTCCTTTGAAATGTCATTTTGCTGTCAGACTGTTCTAAAAACGGGAAACATGCGCCCCTTTACAGGCATACTATAGACAACCCCCAGGTACGAAATTTAAAGTGATATTACACTTTTATTGTTTCACTTTATGCATTATTAAAATCACTGCTCCCGAAAAAACGGACGTTTTTAAAACTTTTTTTTGCATTGATCCATGTCCCCTGGGGCAGGACCCAGGTCCCCACACACTTTTTATGACAATAACTTGCATACAAGCCTTTAAAATTAGCACTTTTGATTATTCATGTTCGTGTCCCATAGACTTTAATGGTGTTCACGTGTTCGAACAAATTTTTTGCCTGTTTGCAAGTTCTGGTGCGAACTGAACAGGGGGGTGTTCGGCTCATCCCTAGTGAACAGGGCAATGGAGAAATTTCTGAATTCTATTGGAGAAATTTCTTTCAGGCACAGGGACCTGGAGGGTGGTTGTTCCAGATTATACAGAGATGATGGAATACACCTAAATGACATAGAGTTAGACATTTTTAATATGGATCTACAGAGTTGTATTGAGCAGGCCGCGGTACGGGGTTGTTGTAATAGGTGGGTTTAGTCCCACCTGTCACCTGGGAAGTGAAAAGTTAAAATGATTTAAGTTACAGCTTGAGCTATGGTGGCTAAGCTGGTTTTGAGTGTGTAAATATATATTTGCAATGTTATTCTTTATTTGAAGTATATTGTTATTTTAAATCAACAATAAAGGCCGTGACCAGCTTTTATCCAAAACAAACTCTGTGTCTGGTGTATTCCTTTTTTTGGTAAGTTGCCTTCCTGTCTGTTATCCCATGGAAGGAAAGGGTGAGAGGTTTCTAGGAACCCCCCTTTCTCATGAGATTACGGCAGGGGCAGTTTCAAGGCTTTCCTCTCCTGTGTGTATGAGTCACATAGGTGCCTTGTTAAGTAATCTGAGGTGAGGTCACATGGCCTATAGGGGTTAGGACATGTGAGTTATGTCAGGGGTTTTACAAGCAGGGAAAATACTAGGCTAGGTTTGGCAAGTTTGAGATAGGGTCACATGGCAGACTAGTGTGGGCCATGTGAATTCTACCTCAGAACATTCCAGAAACCCCCTGAGCCTACCTATAAAAGGGGGTTCCATGAAGGGGAGCTCATTTGCCTCAGAAGGCATAGCCGTGGTGCTCCCCACCCTCCCGCCCAAATTTTGTCACGGCCAATATTGTGTGGCGGTGTAACCTTGAAGTCAAGGGGGACAGTGTATTATGATAAAGTGGACTCAAGTTTTTTTTATGACTGGGTCTAAGTAAGTGTTAAAAGTGAAGTTGAGTTATTCGGGAAGTGAAAAGTTACAGCTTGAGCCGTGGTGGCTAAGGTGGTTTTTAGTGTATAAATATATATTTACAATGTTATCCTTTATTTGAAGTATATTATTTTAAACCAACAATAAATGCCGTGGCCAGCTTTTATCCAAAACAAACTCTGTGTCTGGTGTATTTCTTTGTTTGGTAAGTTGCCTTCCTGTCTGTTATCCCATTAATATTCACAGGTAATTTGTGTTTTGTTAAACTGAGTTCAGCTCCTAAGTCTATTAACCATTTCGTTTTCCTACCATTTAATAAACCATGTACCCAAGGCCTTCCACCTTCATCTTCTAAAATTGGAGCAACATAATTTAATGTTGTAGAGGTCTCAGAAACTTTCTTAAATCCTGATGGCGATGAAAGTAATTGATCTCTCTCGTTGCCATCATTGTTTTTCATATTGATTGAAATGTCATTAACAGTCAATGTACTGATCTGTTTGACTTCTGAGGCATAAGGCAAGTCAATCAACCTATTATTTGGAGAAGGATAAATAAATTTCTCAAAAATATCCTCATTTTCTAATTCCAAAGTTTTTCTTTGTGAATCTAAATTTATATTTTAAAAATTCTTTCTGTACATGGCCACATTTCTTACAATGTAAGTAAGTAACATTTCCTGTCTGCTCTGAAACTTTAGTTCCGCCTGTGATGTGTATCTCACCATCTCTGGGTGTGGCCATACACGTGGCAACTCTCTGATCGCCATTTTCCTTTTGTCTGTCTAGACTTGCGCATACTGCATGATTCTGGTCATCTATTTATATAGACCGCATATCTTGTACAAAAGACTTCTGTTTAGTAGGAAGTGGATGGAAGGCGCGTGATCAGACGCTTACATCAAGAAATGTATGGTTTATTTATGTAAAAGAATACAGACATATAGTCATATAGATATAAAATCATACAAATACTACATAATATTATAAAAAAAAGGAAAAACAGGTAACAAAATAAGTACTAGGAAGTTAAAATTGGGGTGTGCCCATATTGAGGCAGGTATTTAAGAAAGGCTGACGCGTTTCGAGGAAAACCTCTTCATCAGAGCCAGGAGAACTGGAGCACAGTGTGTATGGGCCGGTAGGCCGACATGTGTACATGGGGAGAGGTGGTGTGGCTAGTAGGAGGATGTGTCCTGTGATGGAATTGATTATTTCAAGTTCCATACCCAGGTGTTCTGTCTCAGGAGAAGTGTGTAGACTTCTGAGACAGAACACCTGGGTATGGAACTTGGAATAATCAATTGTCCATCACAGGACACATCCTCCTACTAGCCACACCACCTCTCCCCATGTACACATGTCGGCCTACCGGCCCATACACACTGTGCTCCAGTTCTCCTGGCTCTGATGAAGAGGTTTTCCTCGAAACGCGTCAGCCTTTCTTAAATACTTGCCTCAATATGGGCACACCCCAATTTTAACTTCCTAGTACTTATTTTATTACCTGTTTTTCCTTTTTTTTATAATATTATGTAGTATTTGTATGATTTTATATCTATATGACTATATGTCTGTATTCTTTTACATAAATAAACCATACATTTCTTGATGTAAGCGTCTGATCACGCGCCTTCCATCCACTTCCTACTAAACAGTCCTTTCCAGACCACCCCTGGTCAGCTGGCAAGCGGGACACGCTCCATCATCTCCCCCAGTCCTATCTCTGACTACAATACTACCTTTGTTTTACAGCAAATGATCTCACAAGCGCAGGAGTATTTTTCACCATATCTTGTTCACACTTTTGCACAAAAGACTTCTGCACTATCATTACTCACTAAACTCTTTACTGTATTCTGTAATTCAGACAACTGAATATCTTTTATTTACATTGCATTCTGAAAATCATCTATCTGCCCAGACAAAAATACCATATATATTTGAGTATAGGTCGATCGGAATATAAGCCGAGGTCCCTAATTTACCACAAAAAAATGGGAAAACTTATTGACCCGAGTATAAGCCGAGGGGTGAGAAATGCAGCAGCTACTGTAAGTGGAAGAAGAGGGTCAACAATGCC